>NW_026889764.1:1037500-1217500 GCF_033153115.1 Saccostrea echinata
CTTAGTATTTAAAAGAGTTACATCCCATTATTTACCTACCTCGTAGTTCAAGACATATACTGAAACACACAAAATTTTCCCTTATCTCAATTTATTCAAAACCAGTTAGATGCTCCTTTAATTCTCTATTTTCAGTATATCAAAGTATTACAAATTTTTTTACCCTAAGGATTTTTTTAAGCATCAAATTTCCTAATACTAAGTTATCTTGGAGTCAGTAAAAACTACAGTCAAACCTCGTTATCTCTAACTTCACGGGACCAACAATATACTTCAAGATATCTGAGGATTCAAGATATCCAGGGTAAAATACTTAAGAATTATGCACTTGGGACTTCAAAATCACTTATATCCATAGTATTCGAGATATCCGTGCTTGATATACCGAAGTTTAACTGTAATTCACCATTCATAAAACAAGGTGTTGATAACTCACCAGTCTCGGCCATGTCATCTAGGTCACTGGCTTGCTGACCTTTCTGAATGGCTAACTTCCTCCGCACCTTAACTATCTCCTTCCTTATCCTCCTGGCTAGCTTAGATTTACCTGTAATAATCAAATAAATTGTAGATATGTTTTAAGATCAAAAGAATTCTATTTATCACCAAGGGAAAAAGTTCAGGAACATCAAGATTTTTTTTAAAGAATGGTCAGAATTCTTTTTTTATTAATTCAGATTGAATTCAGACTGATATGATGCAAATAATCATTATTTATGACACACCTGGTTTTCTAGAGGAATTCGCCATGTCCATCTTGTCAAGCAATATCCTAAGTTGTTCTTCAAGAGGCATGCCATCTTTCGTGTCTTCTAAGAAACTATCAACTGTTGAACAGAAAATTAATTTGTTTTGCTTTCAATTAAAAAATCTGCTAAAATTTTCAGCAATAGAAAATCCCTGACACCTTGAAAACTAACTTACTGAACTACAAAGGAAAATAACATAAGGTTTCAGGAACTGTATTCACTCTCCTATTAGAAACTGTTGTCCATTAAAACTGAAAGAGGTTTCCAACATTTGATTACTTACTGTCCTCTAAGACAACAGGTTCTGGGACTGTTGGCACTTGCTCCATGTGTAGACCGGTGGCAGGGTCATATCCCACCCTTTCTGCTGTACGCCTGGCAGTCCGGATAACAGCCCCACCCTATAGTATAATAAATATTTTTACTACCAGTAAACTGTTCATTAATCAGTGCATTCCTATGTCAACTTAATTCCACTTCATACTCATTCCTGTTTTACAAAAAAAAATGACTTGAGAAAATTCTATTTCAATCACTACAAAGCATCCAATATCTGTTTTTTCCTGCATGCAGAAACTTCTGTGCAAATAATCCAAATGCTGTTATTTTTAATTTGCATAGTCCTATTTTTCTGATTTTCCCAGTGGTATATTAGCGTTATCTTTGCAAACTTTATGGTACAAAACTGATGACAATTTTATGCAAATTTATTTTTTGCAATCTAAAAATTATAGCAAAGAAAGTGGAAATTGGATTATTATAAAATAAACCTGTTATACCATATAACTTTTCTGAATTACAATTCTGAGATCTACGACAGGAAGAAAAGTAAAAAAAATTGAATTAAACCACATTGTCAGCACACCTGATCCCTAAGTTTGACAGCTGCTCTATAGAACACTGTGTCTTTGGCATTATACTTCATACAATTCCTAATGATCTGGTCAAAATCTGACTCAAACTCATCCATTGTGCGATACTTGTGACTGTCAATGTTTGTTCGCATGGTCTCAAAGTCCATTGGTTTATCTATGTACTCAAGATAATCTGGAACCTGCAAGAGAAATTTTTGTATTATATAGTGTAACAGAAAAATATGATATATTCAATTAGTCTCAAGGGTTACAAAGATTATATTATGCACAGTTGTATCAGGAGACTTTTCCAGAGTTAGCTGTAGACATAATGTTCAAGAAATATTGCATGAAAAAAAAAATGTGTATCTCCCTCCATCCCCCTTCCTTAAGCCACCCTTTATCACATGCAGGCTTTTTGTGTTGGGCTACTTTTCTTCTTTGGCAAAACAGCTAGTATTGCCTTATTTCTACTTTCATATTGCCTATTTTGAGTAACTCCCCTTCGTACATCCAAAAAAATAAATTAAAATGTATTTAAACAATAAGACGATACCTTCTTTTCAGGTTTATAGATTACTAATGTTTATAACTTAAACTCCTGTAAATGACCACTTTATTTGGTAAATTCTGAAAAACCACCCACTTCTTATTTCAAAATTCTGACAATGACCGTCCATCGATATGAATAATAATGCAATCCAACACCAGAAAAATGCTGTGGAAGTGTATCCCCTTTCCTCTCCCACAAACAACTCCGAAAAAGCCCTTTTACATTGTTAATAACAAATTAAACCTTAAAATACGTTAAAATAAATCATATCACCTCATCCAGTGACACCGGTTCTGTGAAAAAATTGGAGGAATCTTTCTCCACTAGTTGCTCAAGAGTTGAGCGCAATAACACAGCAAATGGCTGAAGCTGCAACTCCATAGCCATTTGATGTACCTTTAACTATAATGAAAGAAAAATACACATATTGTCAACTTTCAGCATTTCTCAGAACAAATAATTACACAGATATTTTTCTTTTAGAATAGAACAAATATAAAAACATTTATATTTTTAGATCCATTACTGTTTAACACTGTAGCTCCTGATTTTAATACCTGCTCCCTCTTGAGTTTTTCTCGCTTCCTGATCAGTTCCACCAGAAGTCTAGCTTTCTCTAGATCCTGTCGTAACCTCTGCCAGTACTTTAGCTGCTCCTTTAGGGCATTACTCTGTTTGTCATTTTTGGTCTTCAAAGAGTAGACAATGATTTTTTTTTCAAAATTACATTTTTTTTTACAACTTTAGCATACAGATAAAAAATAAATATGCCATACAAAATAATAAATCTTGGATATAATACAAAAAAATCATTTGTGGAGTGTTACTCCTAGGCAGTAGAGCACTTAAGAGATTTTCTACCTCATGTTTGTTCCTGGTCATGTGATTTGACTGTAATCTCCTCAGTAGAGGCACTCCATTTCTGGACTGCCTCTTTAATGTCCAGTAACTCAACAACTTAGTCAGGAATGGCTGCTTCTTAGGTATGCTGATCATGTTGGTAATTTTGGACAACCTATAACAAAGAAATAGAAGCTATTACACACTGAAATCATGTGTGTACAATCACGGCCTAAATCTATGTTCACTTAATGTATAAAAATTAAGGAAATCCACTTTTTAAAAAAAATTTGGATGACCTGGTGCATATATTCCAGAGAATCTTTAATTATCATTCAAGCTATGGATATTGTTAAGTTAGTATCTTTGGACACTCAGGGGAATTTTTGACACATTACATCCATACAGATTTATACATACCTTGATTGTGGAATAATGGGTATAGAAACAACAGGAAGAGCATTGCGTTTCTCTGCTAAGATTTTACGGGCTTTTTTCATTTTTAATTTGGACTTTTCCTTGGCCTTTTTAGCTGAAGCAGACTTATTGTCATCTTCCGAGCTGTCAGCCCCAGTGAGACAGGGCATACAGTCGGAATCGGCCGGCGTATGAACATCACAATACACTGTCTTTCTTACACTCACAGTTAATCCACTAGCACTAGATTCTTTGATAGGTTCAATTTTCATGTAAAGTCCTGCTTGCTGAGCACAAGTAACATGAAATGCTGTATAACAGTTTGTTTTGTGACACTGAATACATGCCCCCGTACCTCGTTGCTTACATATGTAACACGATAATTTCCACCGGGCTGGTGGTATATTATCAAAACTATCTATAGGTTCTAAAAACACTGTATTTGCAAACCCGACTTCAGGAATCCATAAAGCACACACAACATGCGCCCAACGGCCATCATCTGTCTGCTTGAATGCCCCACCTTTGTTTGGACACAGACAACAGTCCACGGCTCTAGATGGGGATTGTAAACACCTCCGACATAGCCATTGTCCCTCTGGAATATATGGTACACCATAGCACTCCTGATGTACTGCTAAATTACACATGTCACAAAATAAGATCACATTACTGTTCTGGCATTCACCATCTTGACAAATATTGCACACTGCATCCTCATCTATAGAAGGGCCTAGGTCCTTTCCTGAAGTTTGACTCTGGAAGAAGGCCTCTTTCTCAAATCTGTCCATCAGCAACTCAAAGTCTTCCTGTTTAACCTGAACAATGCCGTCTTCTTTCCTACTTTTGTTCAGGATTTCTAACCAGGCATGATCCTTTAAATAATTGAAACAAATTCTTATATAAGGTATAATGATTTTCAATGATAATCTATTTCTTTACACTCTTGTTTAAATGACAAATACACTTTAATTTTACCTCTTCATCCATGTCATACTCTACTTCCTCATCCAGCTCCTCTGAAGACTTCTCAATATAGCGATAGTATGAATTCTGTCTATTTGAGATCTTATTGGGTTTAATGTAATCATCTATGACTTTGTACTGAGCCTCTGGTAATTTAACTGTAGATTGACCCTGGGGTGGTTGCTCCTTGCGAGTTTTCTGTGTTTCACTAACTTTTGTCTTTAGCGGAGTTTTCTCTGCTTTTTCCTCTTTTTCCGTGTTGTGGTGGTTGTCAATCTCATCCTGAGTGATGATTTCAAGCGGTTCATAGATATTAATTCTGTGAAGTCTACCCTCTAAATCAATCTCAACAAGTCTCTGAGCCTCAGCATATGTAAGAGTTTCTCTTCGTTGTGGAACAACAAATTCTGGTGGTGTAGGGGACCGCCGCATGGACCTGTGATGGCCCCACTTGGTCTTTTTCTTTCCTGGTTTCTTCCCTGGAGAAGGGGAGTTATTTTCTGGATTGTCATGATCAAAGTTGTATAAATGAAACTGAATTCCACAGTAGCTTTTGTAGATTTTTCCACATGATCTTACTGGGCACTCATACGGAGGCTTAGTTGCCTTCAAGTTTTGACAAAACTCCTTTACATCAAAATCATAGACCATCTTGAAGTGAGTAATATATCATTCCTCTTCATAGCCTACAAAAAATTCAGATGATGTGAAAAAATATTTTTTATATAATAATTTCTGACAGCTGATATTTTTCTTGTTCAAGTTTAGGTAAGGACTTACAAAAGCTTTAGCTAAGAAATCAATCAAATCAATCACAATTTGCCTTCACAGTAAATGAATACAAATGATCCTCCAGCTGTGCCCTGGTACTTAGTGTCTTGTGAACATATTATTAATCCAATGCATACAATGTTCACACTAGCTCCCAGTGAACTATAACTTGCCAATGTTTATATTGAACAACAGATGCCACATTTAACCTGCAGAGCCCTGCAACATGATGGCTCACCATTCAGTGACAAACAAACACAGCTGCCACACATGATACATAATCAGTAAGTATTGATTATTGGTAAAACCTTTAACCTGCGTGTTTTATCACTAGAAATGCTAACAAAGGCCCTCTCAATCTCTCGGAACAAAGAAATGGGGATGCTTGTTGGAATACACTTGGACAGGAAATCCATCAAAAGCCATCAAAAGAGTTTCCTGTCGGATGATCATCCGACAAAATCTCACAGGAAGTAAACACTGGTTCTATTTATAGATCACAACCCGTGTTTTCTGCAGAAAGAGAATCCCCGGCAAGGATTTCCATCCTTGACTAGTGCCTTAGCGTACATTTTTCGAAATGAAACGACAAATGTACACCAAGTAAAATCAATTCTGCCAAGCGCGCACTACACCGCAACGAGATATCACCTAAGCCTGCGTCGACACGCACAAAACGGGCGCAAGCAACAAGCCATGGTCGATTTAGCGAACAATGAAAAACGACAGGCTAACACTTAACCAGCATGTATATTTGAGAATCATGGATATATATTGATAAATTTGACATCATAGCATTTTCTAATCACCACTTAATATTCCTGTATTAATTACAATTACGCCACACATCTCTAACCTAAGTAAAAGTGGCGTTATTTACCTGAATTTTTCAAGGCGTCCTCCATCGAAGTGAGGGTTTAACCGCTGTGCGCATCCTGATGCGCAGAGTTTTATGAATTCTATTTCCGCTACTGTGGCGCGAAATTTGATCCTAAAAAAATCATTGCAGAATTGTTAGACTCCACATCACTACTTTAATCGGAAAACAAAGTCCATATTCATGCATTCAGTATACCTAATTTATGAGAGTTTTCCCGTCCTTTTTCTCTTGAAAGCGTCTCACATAATTCCTTCCTCAATTTACTTTCAGTCATATCATTATCCCTCCCTTCAAGATTTTTAAAGACCTATAAACATGATAACTTTATGAGAAAATGTAGAGAAGGGAAGGAGAAATGATAATCTATTTCTGGAATAGGTTATACCCAAATGTCGATATTGAATGATTGACATACTCAGGCCCGTAGGAAGCAATTTCAGTTTGAGGGGGCACAGCCACACATGAGCCCCCCCCCCCTCCCCCGGTTCCTACGGCCATGATACTGTTAGCACTGGTTAGTCTAGTGTAATTCAAAACCTTGATCGCCATTCGGCAGCAGCTCTCTTGATCAGTTGATTTGTATATTTCCTACTTGTATTCTATAATTTCTCAAAGGCAGATCCAGCGCAAAACCCCTCCCCGTTTGATTTGTTTTATAGGAATGTAAAACTTGCATGTCCATTATCCTAAAATTAAGGCCGGGGAAACTGAACACCTCTTTGCCCTGGATACACTGGGGGCTTCAACAGCAGCCCTCAGACCCCCTGCCAGGCATGAAATTCACGAATCCGCCACTGTTTCTAAGTGTGTATACTTTCCATTCGTTATCTACATGTTTATTGTACACGCACAATTTGTGTTGTTTAAAACACCTTGTATATTAATTCTAAAATGTTTCAGATTTGTATTATATGTTAATTGTATTTGATTCCAATATTAAACTTTATATACAATCCACATGCAGTACATGCAAATTAGTAGAATTTAAATGTTGTTTTACACAATACAGATGGGGATGCAATAAAAAAAAAAGGGAAATAAAGAATAAAAATAGAATTTATCAGTGGTGGAATTTCAGACGGGGGAGGGACAGTTCAAGGTTGGATCGATCGAAACCAACAATTTTTTGACAAGTAAAAAAAATATGAAGGGGGGAGGGGGCACTTCTCAAAGACAAGGCGCTTTCCTTCATATATAATATATCTTACAAGGGAATGCCTGTTTCGGGGGGGGGGGGGGGCTATATAAATTTCAATAACAATATCATGGGGGGGAGGGGGTCAAGACCTCTGCCCTACTCAGATAACAAATATTTCACTTCAAAACTACATTTTCCTTTCTGACGACTATGTATATAAACTAATCATGAATCACCCGAAAAGAAAATATATATATATATATATATATATATATATATATATATATATATATATATATATATATATATATATATATATATATATATATATATATATATATATATATATATATATATATATATATATATATTGATTTTTAAGTTAAAGAGGATCTTATTGAATAATTCTTTATTTTATTTTTACGTAATAAATGGTGTTGCATTTAAAGTATTAACTTTCAGAAAATTTCAAGTTTCAGAAGTGCGAAATTCTCATATTTTTCCAAATAATATTTCGAAATAATTATTGGAAAACAATACAGTTCTCGAACTCGCCATTCCGATTAAACCCTTCGTTTAGTATAGTTTTATAAATTAAGGAAATAATTTTTAAAGGTAAAACGTGCATATAGTACTATATACATATATTTTATATAGCTATTAATCGCCAGGTGTGTCTGACTTTGTTACTCCCATCCTTTAAATTTAAAACATGATACATTTAAAAGTTATCTCTCTTGTTCCGCATTTTTTTTCTGTATTAAGAACCCTCTTTACACTGAACACTAAAGAGTTGTTTTTCTGCAGTTAGAGTGATCTGCTCTTAGATCTTAATTCCAATAAATAGAAATTGACAGTGTATTTTTTCAATTTGTAATCAAATCAAGCATTCTTAACATTATACAAAGGCCAAGATAAATTAACAGGACACTTCATTTGTATATATTTTATCCACTGAAGTAAATGCGTAACTGTGATTTCTGTTCATTGATAATTCGTCGTCTTTGAACATTTTTCCTGGGGGTAAATGCCACGTACCATACATCGAAAATTATATGGATAAATTTAAAATTTACACCTTTATACAATATAATTTTCTCAATGTCCAAAAACATTTTGCAGTGTATAGGGGGTCCTTAATGCCGATCACCTTGATTCAATTTTAACCTCTCCAAAAAATCTTCTCCACCCCTAATATTTAAAAAAGCCAGATCTGCGTTTATGCTTTAAGGATATATTGTCTCTTTTATATTAATTACAGTAACGCTTCGTTCCAAATATATCACAATAGACATACATATATGCCAACATGCAGAGAGACAAACCCGTATGATCACAAAATGTCTCTTCTTTTCTCATAATGAACTCATGCTGTTGTATAAATTGTTACAATGAATTCGAACTTTTACATGTGTATCTTGTTACATGCAGGCCCGTAGAAAGCAATTTCAATTGGGGGGGGGGGGGTGCAAGCCTACACTTTCAGTTGGAGGGGGGCACTATCAACTTCCAAAAATTTCTTGGCAATTAAGCCAAAAAAAAGTCATCAGATTATTGAGGGGCACAAGCATATGTAGTAGCTAGTATTTTATATTTCGGCAAAATTAATATTATCTCTAACTGTAAGTATTTATATACAATGTTATATATGGTATACCTTTAAAAATTGTTTCCTTTGTAAATCTATACTTAAAGACAAGGTCTATATACCAAACCTAATGTTTTACTGAGTGGTAAAAAAAAAAAGATGTTGGACAGCTGGGTTAGATGTTGGACCTGTCCGTGAGATGTTGGACCGCTGTGATTTTATTTTAAGTCAAACTGTAGTCAGGATCATTTATATCTTGTTTGCATTCGATCATTGATATTTGGCAGTTACGGAATTGACCAAGTCCAACATCTCACTAAGCGGTCTTATCTAGCTTTTTTTTTTTTTTTTGACCGCTCAGTAAAACAAATGGTAAAACTTTTTTAAAAAGTATATTATATTACGATGAGGTCGTACAGTCACAGTAAAAGAATAAAAGTGTTGACTGAAAGGTGTACGCATGGACAAACGGATATTAAAATTAACTGATGTTTACCCCATGGTGAACTCTTCCTGTATAAAATCTGAAAAAGTTACGATGAAAATTGTTCAAGTTATATGTAACGATGGATCTACATTCAGGCATGCAGACAGACAGGCAAAGTGATATGTCCCCAAATTCTATTATAGTAAAGTACTTCTGTACAAAATTTGAAAACATTGCGTTGAAAGCTGTTTAAATTATACAATGTAGCATCACCACAAAAGTGTCATGGATACACATACAGACACACAACTGACATACAGACAAAGTGATATCCCAAAATCTATACATTATGTAGGTGTTTTGCTCTTTAAGTAAAGTACTGCTGTACAAAATTAGCTATCGCGTCACAACAAGTGTTGACAGACAGATGACAATGTGATTCTTGTAGGACCCCTGCATTTCATGCGTGGTCCTAATAATTAACAGAGCAATAAGATGCATCAAACTAACTTTGGACAGCACTCTCCCCCCTGTCAGCTTCTGTTATTAAACTTGAAAATTTTAAAAATCACCAAATTATAAAAACGATATTTTTTCTGCATTATCTGACTTTTGACACATGACAATAACGCGCGTAACTCTTCCATCTAATCTTCAATATTAATCACATCATTCGTAAATTCTTCGAGGCTTGACCAAAAAGTAATGACACAACTGCTATAAAATCTTTAACAATCGAAAGTTTTCAACAAAACTGTATATAATAATACCTCTATCTATTTTGACTTGTGCCTTTTCACAGGCCCGTAGGAAGCAATTTCAGTTTGGGGGGGGGGGGGCACAACCATACATTTTCAGCTGATGGGGCACTACAAAAAATTCCCTGACAAGCAAAAAATAAAAAAAAAATTAAAAAGTCATCAGTTATCAAAAATTCTTCAAAATTAACTCAATTATTGGGGGCACGGCCTCCGGGCCCCCTCCCCCAGTTTGATTCAGATATATGCAATACTTCATAAAATATTAGAATACTAGTAAACATGACTTTGGGTCTCGTCTATCGCCGCACCGACGTCGGAATGACGTTTCTCATGGACACTAATTTTGAATCTGATGGAAGTACCTAAGATTTATGCAAAAAGAAATGATTTCAGAAATATTATTTGGACAAACTTCCAATAATTTTAATGCTACAACTCAAAACAAGATGGTTTTTAGCAAAACAGCCGTAAAAAATTATTGAAAAGAAGCACGTGAGAGATTAAAAGGATATGCTGATGAACTAAAACGAAACGTCAACGACGGTATTATTAACGACGACGGTAATATTCTTGCCGTGCATGCGGCGAAAGGCAAAAACCTAGCTAACGTTGTGATTATCTTTAATATTTTAAAAAGTATTTTATATACATGCAATCGAATGAAATTTTAAAGCGAAAATCAAAATAGATAGGAGTATAAGTATGTCAAATTTTATATTTGTTGATAACATTTGATATTACTAAAGGTTTTATAGCAGTTGTGAGTTTACTTTTCAACCTTCGTATATCTAATTTTCAACAATCGTATAACTGGGAGACATTTTTTATACTCGATTGAGGCCCCACCCCGTCCCATCCCTCTTGCAAGTTTGTGATTACGCCTCTGTAGCCTACAATCAAGGTGAACATATTCATGTGCAATTCAAGCATTGAATTAAGAAAAATAAAACTAATACTGAGTATTACCATTAAGTCAATGTGAAACATTCGATGTAACAATTTTAATAGAAACAATAAATAAATAAATAAATAAATAAATAAATAAATAAATAAATAAATAAATAAATAAATAAATAAATAAATACAATCGTCAATCCCAGATTAAATCATAAGCTGGAGTGGTCAATTTTAAGCTCCAGACCACAGGCCTTTAGATCGCTTTAATCCGACTTACAAAAATTTGGGGTGTTAAAAAATATCTTTCTTATACATCTCCATTTTTTTTTTAGAGTCGGATTTAAAGGCCTGTGCTCCAGACAGCTTATAGCATTATACCAAAGGCAACACAACTAGGTCATTTCACAAGTGCTTGTGGATAGGACCCCCCTCCCAAAAAAATATATACACCCCGGGTCCAAGGATATTTTTCATAAATTACACTTCTAGCACACATTTAGAATGCATTCCATATGGAAATTCCTAAAAATAACGTAAAATAAAAGTTTCATGAAAAAAAATCCTACCCGCGGTATTATATATCATTGTAAGGAGCATGATTTTAAAGTATGCTTATTATTAAAAAATGCACATTGAAACCATAATAAAAATTGTTCCTGCTTGGCAAAGTATCTGATATTTAATATATATTGATATTGTAATAGGATCAGTTTTGAATTTTCTCTTTACTGAAGGAAGAATTGGGACACACGTAAGATCATGAAAATCTTTTTTTTTCTTTTTTTTAGGCATAAACCTTGAAGATGGTATCGTTATGATAGAGGTAAGTGTCAAAGATCAAGGTCATTGTGAACCCCTATGACGACCATACATGTAACTCTGACATCTCTTTCTGACTATATATATATATTTTGTGTTTTCCAGACAACCCCACACCTTCTCACTATATAAGGTGGTCATAATAAGGAGGTAATAAAAATACAGATACCCGGAAGTCACTGCAATCAAAAACATGACGCACCCATACAACGTCCACACTTCGTGGGGGTACCAAACGATGACGTTAGGAAAACTAGTGCATTACAGGGGTATATTGCCTCACCAAATCCCGGTCGCTGCGACACACACTTACAACAAATTTTAAATTGGTTCGTCGGGGGTTTAAAGTGATTTATGATTTTATTTAAATCAATAAATAAGGAGGGGAGAATGTTTGTAAACAAGAGAAAAATTCGGGCACACTTGTACACTTGCGCTCTTGGGGATTAAATAATACAGTGCAAATATTTGTAATATACAGAAGCAATTAAATATAACTTCCATGAAACTGCACCAGAAAAATCACAGGGTTCATAAGTGTTTTGTTTACAAGTAAACACATGTATACACTCGATCATTACGCAATTGGCATTATCAATGATTTAAAAAAAAATGAGAGTAAGAGAAATACATGTATCTCTGATAGTGAGCACTTTTTTTTATTGTTTGTGTAAAAGACCACGAAATTTTTTTAGATTAAGAAGGATAAAAAAGTCAATAAACTGAATAGTTACGTCAGATCTATCAGCATGTGCGTGGAGGATAAGGGGTGCCAAAGCAATGAATGGCCGTTTTGTGGTTTTCCTGGCATTGACCAGGCACCATCTACACCAGGGTCGATCTGAGTGTATCAAGGACACAAACAATGAGTAAGTATAAAACAACAAAAGACAAGGTAATATCCATGTGAGTGCTATTGTAAAAGTTTATGGGAAACAATTTTCGACATTGTTTATACTGTTATTACATTAAAACTAAAACATTCCAAATACTGTAAACAATATATGTAGTCTTACTGAGAGAGAGAGAGAGAGAGAGAGAGAGAGAGAGAGAGAGAGAGAGTTGCCCCTCTTGACCCGTAAAGAGGTCTATGCAGTTGTATGAATTTAAGAGGGAATATATATATATTGATGTTGTTTTCTAGTTTCAGCATCGTTTTGCCCCCCCCATCCCCCTTTTCGAAGCAGGTCATCAAATTATTTTTTTTACATCCGATGCTGAGATTGTACTAAACCCTCTTTGAAATAATGGATACAAGTCACTAATTAAAGTACGACTTCTAAATTGATATCTTTGATATTGAATCTTCAAGCAGGTGCCCGCTATAATTTAAAGACACGCACTTGCTACAAGCAAGAAGTCGGATATAAAATTCCTAAAATGTGAAGACATTGTAAACTCACTGTGATATTCAAAATTATAACTTAAAGCAATCACCCTTGCAAATCTATACAATTGATATCAGTTTATAGGGCATTGTTCAGAAACCTTGAACTTTGGAAAAAAATGAAACTTTATGCAGCTAATCTTCATTCTACTTATGTAAACCTAAATTAAGTTTCCATTTTATAAATAATAATAAAGATAGTTATAGATTGTAAGTTTAAAATTTTAATGTAACATGTTTGTTAGTAGCCTATGTCCTGTATATAGACTTATATACGCACTAGACTCATTCTCAACATAAATCCGTAATATAATCGTGAAGTTCTACAGTAAAGAACGAGAAATTTTAATTAAATTGATAATTAAAATGTCAGTAATATTAAATTAGGTCATATCACAATTTTTGTGTGTAAAAATGGATTATTCCCCTTTCAATGTACACTCTCAACTGCCTGCTAATTGGAAAGATAAAAAGAGAATTTTTGTCTCTTTGAAGTGTACAGAGCTGTTCATTAGACGTAATTCTGAGAATTATTTGCATAAATTTCATAAAAGGTACTTTTAAATACCCAGTGATTAATAATTCAATAGATAAAATTGAATGGTCGTGGACCCAAACGTTGAATAAAATTCTTTTTGGAGTTTAAATAAATTAAACAATTGACAGTCGTTGACCTTCTTTGTAAGATTTGTTTATACTACAAATACACACAATCATTGAGTAGGAAAAAATTGTCATTCATGTGGCAAGACTAGAGGACGTCACAGCCACTGATTGGCTCAACGTTGGGAAAGGGGGCGTGACCTGCGGAGCCGTACAAAAGGCACATGGTATTTCACTACTTACTTGATCGCGTTTGCTAAGGTTTAGAGTGAGAAGACAAACCGATGGAATTAAAAGGGAAACAATGAAAAAACAATGGCATTTAAACTTTTATATCAAATTCATTATTTGCTATTTGTTCCAATGCTAATTTATGGCCAAAAGCAAAATCGTGAGGGTGATAGTGCAGGTATGTTCTCTGGATATTAATTTATCAATTACAAAAAAAAAAAATAATAATAATAACTTATATTTAAAAATACGACTTGCAATTCATAAAATGTCTTACTTTACTTATTTCAGGTTTACGAGAAGTAGTCTATCCGGCGCGAATCGGGCGGCATGGAAATGCTCACACTACACATTTTATATCAAAAAGAAGTTCTAGTTATGTGCAAAATTTTGATTCAAATGTTCAGTATGTGCTCTCAGCCTTTGGGAGAAATTTTTCTCTGGACCTTTCTTTTACCAAGGAGTTTATAGCACCGACATTAGTAGTGCAATATTTTTCTAGAAATAATACATGGTTTAATGAGAGCCATGAGAATGTTGGACTGTCACGGTGTTTCTATACTGGTCGGATTAACCAAGATTTAAATTCGAGGGCTGTATTCAGCCTGTGTGAGGGCCTGGTAAGTACTAGCCATAGAACACTTTAATTTATAGTAAACCCCAACCCACCTCCCACCTCGACCTAGCGACATCTTCCGTAGGCATCAATCATCGCGTGCAGTATACCCTCTTTTCTGACTCGAAGTTGTCCATCAGCTAGTATTACCGTACACGCTTATACTATATTGAATCAGCAAAAAATCTACACCATCAGCTGAAACATTCCCCTAAGTGCTAATCTTGGCAAAGTTCCGTTTGCAAAAAGATGAGCATTGAACGCGATAACCGAGACAACCAATACACCATAACCTGCATTTTCTCACTCTTATAACAGAAAAAAAAAACCTAGTAGGAATGGGGGAGGAGACACGCGCGACAACCTAGTAACACATTATGTCGTCTGCTGTATTAACAGAGCAGACGTCTGGAAGCTTGTCCGCTGATGCCTGCCAATCAGTTCATTACATCACTCCATCGCTTAGGCTGCGCGTCGTAATGACCAAATAATCACATAATTAGTTCGACGTCCCGAGGTGAAACATATGAAAACCTAACATCGCCTTAACTCATATAAGTTTATATTTATCATGCCGAGATGCAAGAGAACATCAATACAGTAAAAGTTGCAAGCTGTGACTTTTTTTGTCGGTATTGAGGTCAAAGTAGTCGATACTATTTAAACAGAAGATTTGTCATATCTTGAGAACTTCGAAAGAAGATTAGGTCGGGAAGCACTGAGGACATTGAGAAAATTTGATAAATTAAGCATTATACATAACAGCCTCACAACGCGTCAGGGGTTCTGATTACATTCTTAAAATTGCCCCCTCCCCACCTAAAAAAAAATAAAAACAAAAAAAAACAAACAAACAAACAAAAAAAAAACGAACGTACACGAGTGTACCCCTGATATTGTGAGAATGAATACTTAAGCAAGAAGGAAAAATATAAAAATTCAAGAACACGTTACCATAAGGAGAGAGAGAGAGAGGACATACAGGTAAGCTGCTGATTATTGAGGGTAGACTCAGATGACGTACATAAGCAGAGAACGATATGATATGGCAACAAAGTGTTCACTGTCAACATTTAAATATGTAGGTCCTGCCGGTGCAAAACTCTTCAAACATGAATAAAAGCTAGAAATGGTCTGTCCAATGGAGGACAAAAATCCTATTAAAAAGAAACATGGTTTTGTTAAGCAACCATTTAATGGCCAGATTTACAGTGAATTACACCTTATGTATGTAATCATTTTGCTTCATCAGAATGCTTTTCAAGTAATATAAAAATTGACCTCTCTTTTCTCAGTGTATCTTTAGTAAGAAACCAGACGATTCAGCAGAAATAGGGTTATGGTGTACACTCGTCAGTTGTAATATAAACAAAGATCGACTTAAGCGAATCGGTGCAAGACTTGGTACAAAATTATACAAATGACCACGATTGTAGGCAAACGGAAATTAATGAGAACCCACGAATCCTAACCGATTTACAAACACAGATTCCTTAAGTGATCAGAAACACCTGTAAATTGTTATAAGTAAGAATCTCTCTCCCTCTTTTTCTCACTCCGAAACATCATGAAATATGAAGAGAAATATCACTTTAGTACTAGATATCTCCATTCCGAAATGCAACGGAATGAGAACCTACACCCCCACCTCACCCCACTCCGAAAAAAAAAAACTTTTATAACCCCATGTACACGTGCATATGACACAATTTAAAAAGATACGTAATGTATTCTTAATATTGTACATTAGACCACTAAAGCAAATGGTGAAGTTTAGGGAGTCACTAACAGATGTTATCAGTGTTACGTGAAAGGGACTGCGACCAAAAAATGGAACCATAGTATCGCAGAGAGCAAACAGAATCTTTGGGGGTTGCACTCTTGCACTTTGTTCGTTTTGTGACCACTGTAGAAATATTGTTTGACCGACACAAGAGTCAAGTTTGTTTTTCGGCAACTTGAAAAGACTCAAGAGGAAAAATAAGGTCAATATTTGCCAATCAAGGCCTTGATTCATCTTCTGATCAAATGAAAATATTGAATGTATACGGGTATAAATCACATTATGTAATTTATGCCTATGGCCATGTATAGTGTACAAACAACAGCGATCTCTTTGGAGATCAGCGAAATTTTATGGTTGCAAATCACTGGTAATTAGATGTACCAATATACCTAGAGTGAGCATGCAATTGAAAGAACATACACCAGAAACATATAATTTAGTTTTCTCCTCTCCATTACTTTCTTTACGACGCGTGTTTATCAGCAGCAATAATCAATTTACCATATACATTAATCGCTCCTTTAATAGATGTAGATGCCCTCCCAATCAGTCAGAACCTAGGGCCTATATGTCACGAAATAGCCTTTACTCATTGATTCTACAATTCTGTGATTAGGCCTATATTTGCTTCTCCAATCCAGAGACAGCTCAGATAGTGGTGCTCGTGTAAAACTGTATAAAGTAAAAAGCAATTAAATGCTTGTATAAGCGGGTATTTAATTAATAATCCAGCACCAGTAACTTCTTTGCACATAGACTTATCATGTGACCACTCGATTTTGACACGTGACCCGCTAAACATGGCGTCTTTGGGACTTCCAGTCGCAGACGAAAGGACAATATTTCCCAGCCGTATTTTGACGATGTAGTTTCACAGTAATTCATTCTTAACACACATATGTTATAAAAACATTCATCACAAAATGTAGGGGGAGGAAATGAAGTCATAAAACACATCAGAGACGGCAAGGACGTGAAAAATGACTCGGTCAACATGCCAGTTGACGGAATCCCTCAGGGTTTTGTTACAGCGAATGTACAAAGAAATACGTTGATTCGCAACCCAACAATTAGAAATGTCAAACTGTTGTTAGATAGTATTCACCGATTATTTTTAAACCAAACAATTAAACTAACTGCATATATGGAGAAAATATGCTTTGTTATCAACCGTTTTTCAAGAACCAAATTTTGGGGAAAAAAAGAAAGAAAAAAATGAATTATACCCCTATAAAACTGTTTATGTTTACCTTAACATGCTTACTAATGTTGGCTGGATGGTGATTGTTATATTTAATTTATATCTTACAACATTTTGTTTTTCAGACAGGAGCCTTTCAATTTCAAGGAGAAAAGTATTTAATAGAACCAAGTTCAGAGCCTAGGCCCTCCATATCAGGAAGTCTGCCTCATTACATCTACAAACATTCACATGTACACAAAAATAGAACCCAAGAATCTCACTGTGGTGTACAAGGTAGGTATTTCTTTCTGGAGATGGGGGGGGGGGGGGGGGGGGGGGGTCAGGTATCTACCAACAACTTTTAGAAATTTTATGTTTGATTAATTTTTTCTTTTTATACATACAGTAGATGTAGTATCATGATTTAAGAGGGAGCAAGAAAGAAGGTTACATGAGATTCGGCTTACCTCTGGTTTTTTTTTTTATTATTTAATAGGTACAGATTGTTACAAATTATAAGTAAGTCCCCAGTTTGGTCAATTGCAGTTTTATGTAACTGTTACATGGGACTGTATCTTGTAAACGGAACAGCCCTGAAAGAAAACAGGTTGAAGTCCACAGTTTAGAATTCTTGCACGCTATGATTTCTGTAAACTTTTGAGTCAGTAGTTATATCCATAATGCCTATAGGAACATTGATCAGGCCATACAAAGAAAGCATCTTTCACAGAGGGTTTAACTTATAATTGAATTAGTATTTTGAACAATAACTTTTAATATCAACTTTCTGACTACTGGCAAAGAGTCAAATAAAATGATGAAACACACAAGAAGATTAGTATTGTTTAGAGATTGTAATCCAATAACCTGGCATAAAGATTAACTTCCAGTAATTATTAGTAGTGGCCAGTACTGTTTAAAGCTATTAAGTCTCCTGCCTGACTTTTCCGTAGATCAATATCTTGCACAGGAGAATATTATTTGACAATTTCTACCCTTTGCTATTACATGTTACATGTAATCCTGATGAATTCATCATAAATGTTAATAAGATCTGTCAAGTTTAATTCTCCATGATGCTTTATGACATTTTTAGTGCAAAAAAGGTTAATAATTATTGTGTTTTATGTACATATTGACCTTTTTTTTAGTCTATCAATCATTTTTTAACATACCGGTATATTCAAATTTATGGCAATTTTACTTAAGTCTTTTTTGGCTATTCTAGAAAATGAGACTTAAAGTTAAGATATTGCTTGTATAAGTAAGGGCTTCTAATGCATCTACACACACTGTGCACAAGTAATATTTAGATTCATGCACGTAAGGTTAACTTTAATTGAAATGGTCCAGATCAGAAGAAAGCTAGGGTCAGTTTAGTGCAGGACTTTGTTGTGACTGGGCTTTGGTTGACGTCTGGACAATTTGCGGTTTGACAACAAATCACCAACACTATAGAAATCTATGAGATCGACAGTGTAGATTGTATTTCTTTTGAATGGTAAGGTTTGGATTTTATTCAGAAATCGTGAGAAGAGCAATTCTAACAATAGATATTGAAAAAAAAAACTTTTTCACAGTCCTCTTCACAAGCTTAAAGCATTTTTTTTTAATGAAGTGCACTGTTTAGTTTTAAATTTATGTAGTGTTAAATTGCAAGTCCAGTACACTCTTATACATTTCATTCAGTTGTCCCATTGTCATAAAAGAAAATTAATTAATAATTTTACCTCCTCATCTGTGATACAAGTATAGTTCTTCATGTTTTTTTTTTCCCAATTCAATATCCAATTTACTGAGACTTTTTTTCCAACTTGATATTTTTGATCACTTACATTTGCATTTACGAGACTTATTACAGAAATGTATACATAAGCACTGTGCTTTTGTTAAATCCCAGTTTTGATTATTCATCTGCAGATATATTTACTAGTTATAAAATTAGGTGTCAGAAGTAATTATAAAAGTAATTTTAGATACAATCAGATTGTGTAACACCACGTGTAAATATGATTTGCTTTATATTCTTTCTTGATGTTACTATAGTCATAAATTTTGTGCAGTCAAGTTTAAGTGCAATTTTAAGAGGGCACTGTATGGTGTATTTTATGGTAATTTGTGGCCAAGCTCTTTATGTTTCAGGGATAGTAATGTGTCTATCTTTCAAGCATCACTAAGTGATCAATGGGCCAGCTTTGTGATCAGTCAAGTTAAGGTGACATAAATTGATGTAAAATAGTAAATATCTTTTTTTTACTCCCATTTCTGTGAATGAAATTCCATAGTTGTGTGTAAACAATGAGTAAGGGGAAATTGTGTGTGGCACCTGTATGTACAGATTGTGAGAGCATTTATTTGATGTTCAGTTTCTAAATAGCTCAGAATTCAGTAACATATTAAGATTGGCCAGGAAGTATGGGTCATAAATAATGAGGTGATTTCTGAGGCAAAAGACACCATTTATGTTGCACATGTTTGTAAACAAACTTCAAAACCCCTAATGGACTCTTTCTGTCAGTATACGTTAGCTCAGACACGTCCTTGTAATGTGTGATTAACAGATGGCAAGAGGTTTTTTAAACTTCATCCACTCTGTAATCAAATTTTTGAAGACACTTCTCAGCCATTTCTGCCTCCTTTAGTAGCCTCACACAGTGACTTGATCTCCTATGACTTGTAGACCATTGTTATAATAGAGGTGAACAGACTAGAGGGTTTTTGAAGTATGAGAATTTTTTCTGAAAATGCTAGGCTGAACAATCTGTTTGGACACTGCCTGTGCTACACTTGCATATTCAGGATGCTTGATTTTTCACAATGAAAATATTGTCCCTCTGTTCACCTTGTGATTCTGAAATCAAAGACTACCTTTTATAAAGTAGGCCCTTTAACAAGTAGCTGAAAATTCTTTGAATATCTGACCGTTTTCTAATTAAACACTTTCTCTGTCAATATTGTACGGCAGTTCTAAGAGGTCAGTGAATAAAAATGAGATTGCCTATCTTTATGCTTTCCATGGAGAAATAGCTGGATTACTATAATGAGGCAGTGTTAATCTTATCTGGACTTTATAAAAAAAAAAACTGTGAACAAGTTCCTGATGACTTTAAGAATTTATGGATTTTATATGGATTTTTACTGTAAGAAAGTTTTTAATCAGTAATTTATTCAATTTTAAACTGTTAGTCTTTAGTAAAATTTCAGGTGATGAAACCAATGAAATCTATATCACATAGTTCATCCAACCATAGTAATACCCATTATATATCTTGGATGGCTATAAAAAAAATCATCCATTGCTGTCTCTAGAAAACATTCTGTGTAAATTGTCAGACAGAAAGTATAATCCTCACAATTATTATCCAGTAAGAAGAAAATTTGTCAATCCTCAAGATGATGCGCCAAACTTTTCTACCTTTTAAAATTGTGACAAAGAAAGTTGCCTCCCCTTTAAACCATCAAATCAGTAGATTTCTACCCTTTAAACCTTGAAATCAGTAGTTGCTTTCCTTTTGACTTTGACCATAAAAGCCTATCATTTAAATTTTGACAACAAAACTGGATTTTCATTTAGATGTCGACTTTGTCTACCCCTTAGATTCAGACAAAATGCTTTCTTGACTCTGACATTTATGTATATTTCTGGTAATGATTCAGTGAGTACATTGTGTATTCACTAAGGTTGCTAGGGAAAAGCATTGCTCATGTACAAGAAAGTAAAGCAAACAGCCTTGTTTGTATCTATGTAATACATGTGGTAATATTGATAAACAAGCAAGGAATTTTTGGATAAGTTTTGGTGTAGGAGAAGTGCTGGTAGAACTGGTACCTCTGTTTTGTGGTTGAATCATTACTACTTGCTGTTGTCATAACGCAGGGTTGTCTTTGACATAATATCACCTGACATAATATATATTATGTCATTTATGCATACCACTTTTGCAAAATGAACATAATTATGTAATATGTTGCTCATACTGTATACAATTTACTATATATACTGTTTAGCACATGCAGGGAAAAAGTTATCTCAAGCAATTTCTTCAGTAGCAGTTTTATGTTTATTTTGTTGTTTTGAGCATTTGATCTTTCCATAGCAATAAACTTTGGTATTTATTTTGGTTTGCAGTTCCACTTTTATTGCACATTATTTTTACTTGATATTTGTTCAACACAATTTGCAGAGTAATATCTTATGTTTTATTGAATCTATATAATTGAGTTTTTGTTTGTGTGTGTGAGTGACTGAAGAAAGCTGTAGGTTTTGTAGTATTCATGAGTCTTTGAAGGCATGTTAGTGGGTGTTTTATTATTTTCTTTTTCTGCATGTGGTGGTTTGCTTTTCTTTGACAACTATTTACCATCATGAGGGCAACATGTCAGATCTGGTGAAGATTGCATGTAGCCAGTGTTTGATGTGGCAGCAGTGAACAGGGATCAAAACACACAGAGAATGACAGCACTGCTTTTGTTGGTAGTCTTAGACACACTTAAAATAATGCTTAAGTATCGCAGAGCAGATGCTCA
Source organism: Saccostrea echinata (assembly GCF_033153115.1). NCBI lineage: Eukaryota > Metazoa > Mollusca > Bivalvia > Ostreida > Ostreidae > Saccostrea > Saccostrea echinata. The sequence continues at coordinate 1,059,494 of NW_026889764.1, forward strand.
AAAATGACTTAATCTTTCTTAGGTCTTACATGTTGTCTGCAGTATATATTGTGCAAGTATATATATGGTGACCAGGATGGAAGTGAGATTACTCATTATGTGAAGAGACCAAATATTTTTGTGATATCATGATGCATTCGCATTGATGTCTCAGAATACATTTTAAGCTTACCTGAGCAAAAGGCCCAAGTGAGCTTTTCTGATCAAAAATTTGTCTGTTGTCTGTATCTCCTTGTTGTTGTAAACTTTTAACATTTTCATCTTCTCCAGAACCACTGGGCCAATTTCAACCAAACTTGCCACAAAGCATTATTGGGTTAATTTGATTGAAGTTTCTTCAGATGAAGGACCATGCCTCTGTCAAGGGGAGATAATTAAGAATTAGTGGAAATTAAATGGTATCTTTCAAAAATCTTTTCAAGAACCCCTTGGCCAGAAATGATAAAACTTAAACGAAAGCTTCTGTGTGAATCATTATATAGTATAGATATGTTTGTTCATATCATGACTCTAGGGGTAGGGTGGGGCAACAATCGTTGATCAAAGTTTTATTAGGAATTTACAGGAAAAATCTGTCAAAATTTTCTTCTCAAGAACCACTGGGCCATAAGAGTTGAAACTAATGTGAAAGCTCCATTATACATAATGTAGATTCAAGTTTGTTCAAATCATGACCCCTTGGGTTAGGATGGGACCACAATTGACAATCAAAGTTTTACATAGGAATTCATGGGAAACAATCTTTAAAAAAAATTTACTGAAGAACAGTAAAGGCATGATTTGTTGTATTTATATAGATATATTGGTGTTCGAGATACCAAAGTTCAACTGTATAGTGAATAAATCTAATAAAAAACAGCAGGGTGATATAATGACTCATGTGAGCATTGTAGCCCATAGGCCTCTTTTTTGTCCTTCTGTCAGTTGGGAAAAAAAGGTAATGCTTGCACTTTATGAACCAGAGCTTGATTTGGGTATGCAGCTCATGAAATGTACCAAAAATTTGCCAGCTTGCAACACTGTCTGAGAGCTTTTCAGAATTTTGAAGATGCACTCAAGCTTTACATGAGAGGGCAAGAATTTTTTTTAATCTAGTGTAAGCCATCTTAGTGTATAAGTTTTATTTGAATGCTGATGGCATTCATAATCATCTTTTTTTTGTAAGTTTTTGATTAATTTACTTGCAAGTCTGTTGCAGTTTTTGGCTGATGCTAAATGTTTCTCTATTGTTATCCCATGAAATATGGGTTCTTTGACAGCTTACTGCTGTGCATTAAAGATGCTACATTAGACTTCTCACTCAGTAAAAATTGCACAAGCATGACTTTTTATTATCAGAAAATGGTGTCTAGCTCCAAAAAAATTAATTAGCCTCATGTTGCTTATAAAGACCAGGATCCTTTTTTTTTAATTCTAGAAGGGTGAATCAGGTGTGAAAAATTCTTGCAGACTAGCATTCAGATGATCCCATTGTCTTATCGCCACAATGCCTGAAAGCTTTTTGTCTCTTGTAAAAGGGCCAAGACAAATATCTATGGGAACACTATGGTTGCTTGAGGTGTAAATTGTGTAGTGAATGGTGAAGGGCAACCCAAAGAGAATTGATGCAATTGGGACACTTGGAACAGCTCTGTTATTTTTGCCCACTGACTGACAGAAGTCTTGTGTTGGCTATGTGTATATATATTTGTGTAAACTTTGTATTGGCTTATAGCCCAGGGACACATTATGAATTTCACTGTAAAATTGCATGAACATTATGATCACATTATCTGCTTAGATGAAACCATTTCTTCTTTGGTATGGGCCTTGCACTACAAGCCAATAAGTGTGTGGACCAAAGCCAGTATAATTGAATGCTAATCTGTGAAATGAATGAAAAATCATTCTAGTCCTTTTGTGTTCTATATATACCCATATCAGGGAAAATGTTTTGTGTGTGTGTTTGATAAGCTCTACTGTTTGTAGACCAGAAGAGTTTAGTATGTGATAGTAATGCATCCGTCATCTTCAATCTGTATAGCCATCTTTTTTTCTCATACTCCCCCTTCATATAGTTTGGTCTGACTTTGGTGTGGAATTTGAAAAGAAACCCAAGTGCAGATTACTATTAATTTGAATCTGTAGTCAGCTGCAGTCACTTCAGATATCTCCAATTTTAAAACCCTATTGATCAATACAAAATGGCAAAAATAATGATGGAAACTAAAGAGAAAAATGCACTGCACAATTATGTTCTAGCAAATTTTGTTTTGAATATGTTGGACCATGTAGTTTGAAGCTGTAAAGGATGAAGGTAACTGAAAATTAAGAAAACCTGCAATTTATAGAAACTAAATATCAGGCTTTGAAAAAAAAAGTTAGATTAAGCTTCAAGTGAGCATTCAATTTGGCCCATTAGACTCACTTTGAAATGGATTAAACGAAAAAGTGCATCTGAATGTTTGGGAAAAATGTTATTTTTAGGATTTCACTGTGTAAGCAGAATGTTCAGTGATGAACTTCGAAAAAGAGCATGTTCTATTGCCAATGTAATCATAAAAAGGAAGGTCACAGAACACCTCAATAAAAGAAATGTTATAAATCTCAGCAACAGTGAGCAACAATGCTTAGCATATCCTATAGTTCTTCTTGCCTTTGGCACAAGTATTGTATACAGATCGGTATCAGACATAACAGCACTTAGGGACACTTAGACATCATACCATTAGGCTTTGTATTGAGCAAAAAATTCTGATATGATACAATACGATATTTTATAAAGTGATATGCGACATATTGGATTCTTTAACAAGTCTATCAAAAAAGTCTTGTGAATCCATTTGATGCATAAATTTTATTAAAAAAGAAAGGTAGAGAAGTACCATATAATAAGCAAAAATTTTTCTGATAAATTTCTGCAAAAGAGTGGTGATTAAACTAGTGGTTGTTTGGACAAAATCGTCTCCGCATCTTGCATCATAAGCAAAGTCTATAATGCATTTAGCAGACAGAGAGATGAAAGAGAAGGGAGATTTTCAGGTTCATGGAAGAGATCAGAGTATGGGAGACAGAAAAACCAAATTTGTTTTCTCTCCAACTACCACATTTAATGTTCGATAGACTCTGTTGCAGTCACTCAAGCTTTTGGGTGATTGGCGGTTTTGATGCCATGTGTATTTGTTTATTATATAAGGTAGAGGATTAAATCCTTAGATTTTTATGTGTGTACTTTTAGCAAAGTGTCTTTCGAGTTTATTTAACTTCTTTATACTGATGATACTTTATTTGAGATTTATATTTACCTTGTTGTTTAACTAAGGGATGTGTGAATATTTGAGGCAGTGTTTGCGCTACTGAAATTTTAGAACTTAATTCCTGAATTTGTTACATTTTTATACTGGAAATATTTTGCACCACTTTATCTACCTTTATTTAAACTATTCAAATATTTTAGTGTAAGAAATATTAAGACTAAAAAGTTGTAAGGTTACTAGAGGTATATGTCCTCATTTACTATGTTTTTGAGCAAACGTACTAAATACAAAGTGATAGCGGGAAAAACAACATATCTATGCATATTGTAAATACATTAGAGCTTTGTTAATCCAAATTCCATTAATTAAGACACGTCACCTTCTGGATGAAATTTGTGGAGAAAAATTTATATATACAAAGTAAACATATATACAAAGTATGTTTCAGTTATCCGGGTGCTTCATTAATCTGGATAACTTGCTCATCTACTCAAATGTCTGGATTAAAGAGGCTTCACTTTACATATATTGATCCATGTGTAAGAGAGACTGAATGGCTAAATTGGTGCCAGAGTGAAAGAAAAAATACCAAATTCTTATTGTAAGGAGGAAATAATTTGTAACTTAAGAATTTCAGTGTTTAAATTAAAGTTTGTGATAAGCATTACATTGCATTTTACGCAATAATTAAGAAAAGCTTTACACTTCTTTAAAGAATATGAAATTATTTTATATTTTTGTCATATTTTGCTGTGGAATTTGAGGGCTTTGTAAATAAAATTTGTGTTTGAGATTTACACTTCAAATTAATTAAGAAAACGAATTGTTTGAAAATGAATGATTGAATGAATAGATATGGTAGTTGTAGATGGGTGATTTGCTGCAATGAGCTTTCATTGCTTTATGATTATATTGTGCTCAGGGAATGACAAAAAATGGGGGGAAAAAGATAAATTTTATCCCCCAAAGTATTTTAGAACTATGTTAAGGTTAGGATAAGCAGGGAGAGATAAGGTACATTTTGTTCACGTTATTTCTGCTTTAGAGGCTTTCCCAAATTCTCCCCCATCATATGGATTATCGAGGAATATCTGGCTTAAATACAGAAATCCTATTTGCAATTCTCACACTCTTAAGAAGAAATAAGAGGTATTTGCATAAGTTAAAGCAATGATATAAGGTATCTAGTTAAACCTATCATAGATTTTTAATGTTTCAAATAATCTTTATCAGAATTGCAAGAGCACTAGGAGATAGCGAATAATATGAGATTTGCTGAGTCAGAGAATTTGATTTTCATAAAATTGCTGAAATTGTTGATGATGGTTGAAATTTTCCAGTTTATTTTAACAGAAACAATTAGTAATTGCATTTAATGTTATGATATGTTTATAGAATTATTAGACATTGCATTGTTGAATTACATTCTTTGGATATATTTTGAATTATGACAAAGAAATATGAGTCATAATTTGCATTACATTTATGGAATCAAGTGACATAGTTTCCACTTTTGTTACGGGAAGCAGATCTATACAGTACAGCTGATGCAAACACTGACCTTACTAATGCGCTATCCCCTCCGTACTGATTCCAGGGTTTGGAACATATTAATTTTGAAATATCACAGTAAGCTAGATGAACCTTTCTTTATTTAAAGTTAATCAGAGAGTTATTAGAACTCTCTCTTAGAGGACTAAAGTGGAATATTTTACCATAGCTTTTTTTAAGAAATTATATTTTAATTTTGTTGAGATTTAAATTTTGAAATATTCAAGTCTTGTTTGGGGTAAATAAATCTTGAATGTATATCTTTAACATTTTATAAAATAAAAATGTTTTGTGATATTCCTTTTAATGTTTCCATTCATTAAAATTCTAATAAATGACAAAGGTCATACAGTGCAGAAAGTTATGAATGAGAGCAGAATTTTACCTGTTCAAGACAAATTTAGGAAGAGAAGTGTGCTAACATATCTGTTGGGTTGTAGTGATAAAGAAGTAAAATAAAAATGATATTTTTATAGATCTATTTATACTAATAAAATCTTAACAACAAATTGTCATTTTAATTTGAATTGCACTACTTAATAATCTGAGAAAATCTTTATTTAATGCAGTCCATATTTCACACAGCACATGTATTGAATTAAAAAAGTCCTTTTAAATGGTGTCTCCTCTCTTTTGCTCACTGGGATATTAACCTGAAAAATCTCATTCTAAAGCCATTGATAATGTCAGAAAAAAATATTTATATCAGGCATGTTTAGGAATATAAAGAGGTCAAACTTTAATTGAAGGAAAACAGTCAACCATTCATATGTAATTGAAAACAAAATCAGGTAATATGGTTCAGGTTTTTTTGTAAGTGTCTCCAATGGTACAAAGAAGCTTAATCAGATAATAGAATATCTCTGCACTTCAAACACTCTCACAACCTTGATTGCCCAATTGACGAGGCTATGTGACAAGCTTAATCCACACATTCCCTCTCATGTTGAACCGATTCTATTCTTGCAGACAAAACAGAGATTGATTCTATTTTACCATTTATATTCCAAGGCAAACCAGCTCATTCCATTTGCAGTGTACACAAACTGGAATTAAAATTTTCTCTTATCAATTTTTAATTAAAAAGAGGACAAAGCAGATTTAATGAAGATTCTTTGTTGAATTTAAATAATCATTGGATATTAGGGGAGTTTTCATGCCAAAGGAAAGATTATGAAATAATTCGTAAAGTATATAATTTGATGGAAAAGAGCCTAGAAGTAAATAACAGGATTATGGTGCAGTGCATTCAAAATCACCCCATGTGCATAAGTCAAAATAAGACTCTAGTGGATTGATTGAAACTGTTTAAAGTTTCTTAAGCATTGCATTTGTTTTGTGTACTCTATGTAAATTGTGCAAGATTACTTAGGGATTAGCAAGTTAACCTTATAATTCCTATTTAGATAATTTCCTACAACAAATATTGATTAATAGATACAGTTTAAATGCCATGGATTGAAAGAGACTCCCCGAGATAGTCTTGATAGTGAGCTACTGCGATGGAAGCAACACCCCAGAAAAACCATGTCACTAAGTACACACTATTTGTTTAGTGTATTAGGCCATAATTCAACCAGAGGTCCTACCCCTTCGTCTCCTATAGATGATAAGTATCAGTCATTTGGACCGGTAGTACTCCAGAATTGGTGCTAATATGGGGACTTATCAGCCTAAATTTATCACAGTTCAGCCTGTGTAATCTGTCAAATTTGCCGTGTTATAGAGGATGGTGTAACACTAAATTCCTTTATGCCCTGTTACAGCCATCTACAAGAGATTACAGTTTAATGTGAAGACCTTATATTGCGTATAGTAAATGTGTATTGCTTGTTTCATATGTCCATAAATGTATAGTTTAAAAAATATAATCTCACTGACTTGCTCATATTAATTTTTATTTTTCATGAAAACGTAAGTGTGAATATTAAACTACCCATGTATTTGTGTGTGTTTTGTTGTTTTTTTCTTTTCATTAAAAAAATACACAAAATGAAACTGTTGATTAATTTTAAACTTTTGAGAAAAAATATGAAAAAAGGCAGTAGAAATTGCATGATTAAATTTCACAGAATAAAAGAAATTTATTTATTAATAAATGTACCAAAAGTAAAAATCATGAACATTTTGTTGCATGGACATATATGATTTCTATGACTTTAAAAAAAATATATAATTTGTAAACCCTTAAATTGTCCTTCAATAAAGTGCCCTAAATTGCTGGGTCAAGGTAAAATTATGTTTAACATTTAGTAAATAGAAGATACAAGACTGGCCTGGTTTGTGTAGTGGCCATAATTGGAGGGTGAATGAATGACACCTTGTCAGTCATATGGCCAGTTAATGTCCCTCTACTTAGGACACTGTGGTTTAACCACTGAGTTTGATTTATTGGATCAATGGCAAATGGTAGCGGTGTTGGTGGTAGAGAAGTGATTGGCGAGGACCAAGTTTGAACTGTGCTTCTTTTGACTTGAAATTTTTTAAAACAGCAATGGCCAGTAGACTTTGAAAATGGTGTCATACTTGATTTTTTTTAGCTCTGTATCTCTAGGCCAAACAAAAAAAATGTTTTTTTTTGTGATAAAAATAATGTTTAATGATAGTTTCTTTAGCTCCAAGTCAAAATTTATTTTCTATCATCAAATTGAGGTGAAAACGCTCATGTTGGATGAACTTTAATTGACTTAGTGTGGAGGTAGAAGAAATTTATAGAATATAAAGCCAGGATAATATTACAATATTATTCTAAACCTATCTTTGAATTATTGGTAGTGGGTTAGATAAAATGAAGCATTGGTTTATGCACTTCAACCTGGAAAGTGTTACAATTGCAGATATGTAAGAAAGTAAGATTTGAAGTGACAGAAGAACCTCTGGCTATGTGTACCAGCAGGACTGACTCAAATGTCACCAGCCGTGTGACTAAGTACTTATAATCTACAACCAATCTCTCAGATATATTGAAATTTACGGAGTACCGAGGGGAAAGGAAATGATTGTCTTCTGTATGGTGACACTAATGTAATGTTCCTCTTAGAATGGGGGTCTTTTTCCAGGGTGTTGAATGATGCAGAGGCTAAAAGCTATAATTTCCTATACCTGACAAGGGTGATTTGTACTGTGGCTTATGTTTACAAACAGGCAAGAATTAATTTGATTACAGGCTTACTAATTCTTGGTGACAGGGGTGATTTGTAAAAGTTCCATAAGTCATAGGAACTTGGCAGATATTAATATGGATTATGATATAAGGCAGACACTGGTGACTGTAATGTATTGTTCCACAGGTGTTCTGATGTATTTGACTTACTGATGGGGTGTCAGATCACATCACAGGTAAAAGTCAGGTGTGTCTCTGCTGTTTTTGTAAATAAAAAGGATACAGAATCTTCATTTATTCAGAACTACTGTTTACTCTCTCCTCTCATATCAGGTCCTGTAGATTCCATGAGGCCAAGATCGTCTAGCTTTTTTACAACATACACTTTTACTGACAGATGAAAATTCAAATAGTATGGTGAAAAAGTCTGTTGAAGTCTTTCAGTTCCAGTAGTGTATATAATGTCACATCAACTAAAATGTTATGAATGCAATTTCTGCTAAATCCTATGTATTTAACTAGGGCTGTCCCAAAGAATTAAAACAGAAGGGACAGTAAAAAAGTAGAAGGGGGTCTGGGGTTCCTCCCCGAACAGGGGATTGAGGGGGAATACCAGAATAACTGAGGGATCCGGGTCTTAGGGACAACCCTACTGTTTACTACTTAAGTCATGGTGACAAACAATTGTAGTCCTCATACTAATAATATTCATGTTAGTCTAGGGGTTTTCCAGTAATTCTGTATCTCACTTAATTTATTTGTTTTTTCTTCTAAATATTCATAGACTTATGGTTAACACATAAAAAGTGTGTTTTTTATTTCATACTAAAGGCATGAGTCATCTGATAACAAGAAGTCCAGCCAAGAAATTCATCTTCATAATTGGCCATTGGCCTCAAGCTCGTAAACTGGGGTACCAGTCTCCTCCAGTGGCATTTTAGGGGACAATGGCCGAGATAAGGTGATGGGTACCAGCAAACTACCATCTTCTTTATGACAGGTCAAAAAAAAAAGATGTGATGGTCAGTGTAGTAAAACAATGAATGGGAGGTACATCCTGTGCCACAAGGACACAAAGTCAACTCTTACCTTTTATTTTGGTGGCATTTAGTCTTGTTTCTCATATAAATCTGAACGAATGACAATGAAGAGTGTTCAGTATATGAGGTGGAAGAAAAAAAATAAAGGGAACAAATCTTGTTTAAGATGTCATGAGTTACTCTAATGAGAGAGACTACTGATTTTTTTTTTGGTTGAATTCTTTAGTCTAAAGTGTTTAAAGCACCTGTACAAGAGTAAGATAAGAGAGTCAGAAGGGATGGAGAGTCCAGGAAAAAAAAATCGTACAACAGGAAATGTAGATTTTTTTTTATTTTTATGCAAAAAAAAGAGGAAAATATGTGGAAGCAATGTCACTGAGGCTCTATCATCAGATGCTTTTAATTGTCATTTAAGCTTACTGTCAGGTGATAAGATATAAAAGTGTGGGCAATCCAGCACGTACACACTAACCACCCACTGGATGCTTAACCCGCCCGTGTCATAACTTTATCATTGGCTATCTGTCTTTGAGTGCATAGCATTTAAAAAGTAGAAATCCACCACCAGTGGCTACACTCATCATACTATAACTTAGCAACCTGAAAGAAATATGGACAAAATCAGTGGTCGAGGCTCATGTGTTAATTTCCTCTTAATCATTCTTTATTTTCTTAATTGAGGTATAGCCAGGTTAATCTGTATCTAATTAGATTAAGGGAGGTGCATTACTAGTGTATACTCAGACAAATGATGGGTGATTACAGGGAGTAATTTGGTTTCCCCTAGTCTGCTTAATCAAGGCATCTATGTGGTGAAACAAGTATCTGTGCATCAGACATAAAGACATAAAAACATGACCTTGACCCTTTCAATAAGTGGCAATGTGGCTGTGGAGATCTTTGAGAACTTCCTGTGTGATCCAACAGATGCTTGAAACTTTTGTGATTCCATTATCATCAGTACAATTGTTGCAAACATGTGTTTGATTTGAATGTTCAAGGCTTTGCATATATATGACATTGATCAGACTTTTGAAATTCCAGTCACCCAAATTCTTGACCTATATACTCGGTGACCTGTGAAAAATGGTGTTTGAATAGAGATTCCAGAAAGTAAAAGTTTTTTTTTTTTATAAAGTGCATAAACTGACACATGGCTTCAAAACTTTATAAAGTGTACATCATCTGGAAAACTACAACAGAATAATTCAGCTGCATTTTTCTTGGTTAATACTATCAGATTTAGATATCCTGTTTGGTAAACAGTAAGACTTAAAAGGAATGACACTTTTGAACTTTATGCATGGAGTGAATGACATGTAGATAAAAAAGCCATAAAAACAGGAGATAAGTGGGGTGGGTCGTCAATTTTTTTTCAGGTTATTGTTTTGTATAGATAATTATTTCCATGTTCTTATGAAAGTGTTTTGGTTTTATGTACAGGGAATGTGTCTGTAGCTTCGTGAACTTCTTGACATTATCAGAATAAAACCAGGTCTGAACCATGGTGCTTTTGTTTCAAAGTCTCTCACGGGCACATGGTTCTGATGGTTAATTGGTGACAATGAAGGGTGTGGAACCACCCTTGAAGAAAATACTAAAGCATTTGAAAGGGTATAGAGGTGAAGTTGTAGGGGAGGTCACAATGGAGATGTCTGATGCCAAGTAGTGTCATGTCTAAGGGTCATTGTTTTTGGGTAATCAGATTGGATAATTGCTAGGTCTCATCTGGCAGAACTAGTGACCCAGTTCTCTAAAAGGTTGCTGTCATAACCAACATGCAAAGGTATTTAAGAGAGCAGCTGTAAGCTTCTGCTTTTCAATTACAGTAGGATTACTGGATATGAGATTTAAAAAATTAAAGATTTGTGGTTAATGATTGGATTATTTTAATTTTTTCTTTCCTAAAAGTCATATGGTTGCATGTAGACATGTGGTGTTCAGGATGTGTGGTACTGTGGAGATAAGATCTTGGTTTGTGTCTTGGTGACTTAGCAGTAGAGTACCCTACTCCGATATTGATAGGGTGCTCTTGGAATCTGTCATAAACACATAAAGATGATAATCTATAATCTCTACTGTTGTCACAAGCCTTGTCACTGATCAATCTCTGATGATGTCAGGATTTATTTGGGACCTTGGTCTGTTTGCATTAATTTTGCTGCTCTGTGGTCTGAGTTGGGTATTTTATTGAATTCATAAATGCAGGGTTATATTAAGGTGTTGATTTTTTTTTTTTAAAGTTATTGATTAATTAAAGAAAAAATTATTTTTCATTTTGTGTACATTATTTAGAAAAAGACAATTAGAATTTTGGGAATAAAAGAATCCTTCAAAATGTAAACATTTTCTTAGAAATCGAAAGTTTGTCTTATGCAAGCATTTCCACTTTGGTAAAAGTTCCAACACAGAAGTACAGAATTAGTGTGAAGTTTGATTGATTATGAGAAATAAAAAATTTAGAGATTTAAATACAAATCAAAATTGTTTGGAAATGAGGAAGTGGTCGTCTACTGAGCGCAGGGTACAGTGTAGGTGTTTTTTGCTGATCAAGAGTTTCCTCACATTTGTTTGTGTTGAATAAGCAAAACTGCGCTGTAGTAGAATATTGTAAAGGTTTATCGGTTTGTGGTTTGGCTTATGGCCAGCATACATACTAACAGCTGATTGTAGCCAGTTAGAGCCTTTAAATTTCTCCTCTTAGAAAAAGATCTTTTAATAATCATGGCTAACTATAAAAAAATATCTTCGTATGTAGGATTTGGTAAGAGATGTTGCCAATGGGTTATTAATTGAATATATAACTTCCAATTTATGGATGTCTGGCTTTTTATTCTCTTGAATTGAATTTGGAGAAATGTATAATAATGAATGCTAGTGCATATACAACCCATGCTTGAATCAAAAAATGCTTGTTACGTAATTGTTTCCTTGCTGAAACTGTCTTCATTATATAAAATCAATAGACTTGATTTTTAATTGACAGCAAAAGATATATTAATTAAAGTTGAAATTAGAAGTATAACTTCTTGATTTTCAAGTAAATTTTACATAATGACTTTTATAATAAGAATTCAAAGCTATGAACATTTTTAGAAAGTATTGAAGTTATGAATAATTTTCAATTTTTAATTACCACAAAGAGGAAATGATTTCACTGTGAAGTTTGTATATAGAGGCATGGATAATCAGAGACATGTGCACCTTAAGGGAGGGGAAAGAAAATCCCTTAGTATAATGTAGTGAACAATGGTAACATGATCCCAATAGACTTAAGGTCAACAAGTTTTGTATAGTGAGTTCAGGTGTTGCCCAGTTGATATCCAGGTGAAAAGAAAAGTTTAGATCTAGGAGAAATCTTTCTGGACATTTTATTGATAGGTTTTATTGTTATGGTATTCTATGTTCTGTGCTTACACAAAAAATGCACATGTATTTATCAGTTTTGTCATGTCAAACAAATCATGATGACATGGTCTATGAAATGATACCCAGAAGAAAAGGTCAAACTGTACAGTTTAGTTACTGGGAGCTAGCTGGTTCCCTTTCATTGAAATGCATTGTATTTATTTGATACATATTGTCATATTGTGACATAATCAAATTAATGCTCCAGTATCCAATTGCAATATTTCTCATGCTCCCAAAATTATCTTTAAAAATTGAAGTGATATTATCAGTTAAAGTAAATGTTATTAAATTGATCCAGTGAGTGATAAAACTTTTCTCCCATGTTTGTTGATATAAGCAGGGAGCATACAATTAAAGGCATGCTACTTCAGACAAAATGGGACTTTAATAGGCACTCTTATCACCATCCTAGACACTAAACTGTTATCTTCACAATCTGCTGTAATTGACCCTTAGGTACCTTACTGATAAAACATAAAACAATTGCATCTCTCTTATCAAGCCTCAATTGACACTACAACTAAATCCGAAGGGTTTAGTTGCAACTATAAAATCAGATCAAAAGATTCGGCTGCAGTATAGAAGATACTTGGGGTGTGTTCCCATTTCCCATGCAGACCAAATGCTACTCGCATGCAACATTGCACTTTTACAATTTGCTGATTTTTAAGAAACAAAAAGTATGTCATTGAATGCCAAGGAATCTTGGTTTCATTGATTGGAAAAGAAGAAAAACATTGATGTTGCACATGCACCTTGTGTCTGGCTTACTGAATCAGTCTGGAAGTATGGACTGTTGATCATCAAGAAATTTAAAATTGTTATTATAAAGAGAAGTTAAAGCTTGATGAGTCTAAAAATATGAAGATTATTTAGGTATTGTCTTGTTTTGCTAACAGGCACTGGCCCAATTACTTTGAAATGTAATCAATTTACTTAGCATTTAGTTTGCCTAATGATTAAAAATCATCACTTGTTAAAATGCAGTGACTTGTTGAATGCACATGTCAGTTGAAGAAGAGATTTTAGAATGCTAGCTCTGTTTGGCTTTGGCTTGGCTGCCATTTACTTCAGGGATATCTCTATATTCCTCTTCCAATCCAATTACATTTTGATGCATCAAGTTGTTCAAATCACCAGGAAACAATATCTCATTGCTATAATGCATTGGCAGACAAACCTTTGACAGAAGAACTACGTTCTCCAGATAAAGTGGAGATAGTAAGGTGCTAAATTGCTTGTAAGCTCAAACGCGTCTGTAGAAAAGAAGTTTGGTGAGGCATGTTTAGAAAATGTTTATTCATTCTTGTTTGGACATAGGTGACAGTTTCACATTTCCTTTGTAATATGAGCTATTTACCCCTTATCAACAAAAATGCCTTGATTGCTGAAGATAATAAAAAATATCTGATTTTATTTTTTATGAAATAAAATTTTATCCATTAATCAAAGGCCTCTTTTAAGAACAGAGTTTAAATATTGGATGGTAAAAGGTGATACCAAGACTGTGGACTTAAAATTGAATCGTTTGAAGTGCCCAACAACTGCCCTGTTTTAAAGAGGCAGAAGATTTATTACGGTGAATGAATATGAAAATTGAAAAAAATTGAAAACTTAGTTTTGGTCAAGATTATATTAAGTTTGCCACCAACATGCACATGCATTGCCAAAGTTTGAGAAAAATTATCCTTGGTTGACCAAGACGGAATAAAATTCTAGGGGAAATTTTCAAAAATTGATTTTAAAAAGTTACTTTATGTGTTGAGTTTTCATATTTTTTTTTCACTTTTAACACAACTTGTCATAACTTATAACCACCCATCCAGAATCTACCACTTAGCACTCATTGTACTAAGAAAGACATAATGAGTATTGTGTTTCAAAATTTTTTTTTTTTGGTATTTCATGGAAGAAAACGATATTTCATAGCTTGTCTCCAACAACCATTACAAGTAAAGCAACACCTGGCAAGTTTCAATGAGGGCTTCTCTGCATTGAATTGCCTCGTATTCCTTGGTTGGCCAACTTATCACAAGAAAAGAAGTGAAAGGATATATAGAATATGTGACCTGCTTATTATTGACCTACTTATTTTCTGTCAATGAATCATTGAAGTCTAATATATAAATATGTTTGTATTACATTCCTTTTAAATTTGTATTTAAAGAACATTTTCTGCTTCAGCTGATTTTTTATACTCATTGTATGAAAGGGTGCAATGTGTGAAAGCTCAAAAAGGAGCATAGAACTTCAGTACTATTTTAGCCATCTGCATTTCTTTCTTGCATTCAAAAAGCAAACTCTCATTAAAATGAGTAGATTGTATTGTAGACAAGTGCAAATTATTAAAATGTAAAATTGTATTATTTTTCTTTTATTTTTCAGAAAATTATAAGCACACTAGAAGGAAAGATGAAGGTGAAGTTAGGTCTAAAAATACAGTAGCAAAGAATTCTTCATTTAATTCCGAAAGTGCAAAAACTGTTGTAAATAATTCATCTGTAAAGGAATCATCGAAATCGTCATTATCCCAGTCATCATCAAAATCATTGCCCTTTCGTCATCATCTCCTAAAGCGTTCAACTTCATATAAACGCAATGTGGAAGTTATGGTTGCTGCCGATAACAAGATGTTACAATACCACGGAAACGACCTTGAAAGATACATCTTAACCTTGATGGCAATAGTAAGTAATAAAATACAATCTGAAGAATCTTCTTCCTGTGTATCAAACATCTTCTCCTCATTATTAGGAGCAAGAGATTCAATTAACAGAGCTTTTGAACTGTAATTTATCGAGAATTAAACTGATGTAATATTGCTTTGTTGGTGTAGTTAAGAAATGATGTATGTGAATAAAGTAACCACCATCAGACTGCATTAGTTACACTAAGAGGTGCAAATTGCTTTGAGTGTTTTGATGCTATTAAACAGTTATCATGCTGAACTGGTTGTAAAAATGCACTGAAATGCAGGACTGTTTCCTGAAGAGCAAAATCTGCAGTGCTTTGTTGCAAAAACCCCTAGGAAATCATGTAGAAGGGAACTAGACAAAACACCTGGCAACTTGTAGTCTATCATAATCAGGCTGCTAATTTTTGGACCTCACAGAAAAGTAATTAATAGCACAATGTTAAACTTAGGTCATGCCTGAAAAAATTAATATAATGTCACCCCTTCCAGAAAACATGAGGGAAGATGGGTGGGTAAGTAAAGAGATAACTTAAGAGGGTGTGACCCCTTTTGAGATTGCATCTATTGGCATGGTCACCCCAAATGTGAACCAAGATTATGCTGAATTTCATGCCCATGCATATTTTTTTTCTGAATACATTTTATTGCTTTCCTGATCCAGAGCTAACACATTTGTGCTCTTGAAATTTGTTACTGTTCTTGACATTTTTCATCAATATCACACCTAGCTTTTAATTATAAAAGAGCTTTATTATGCAATGGAATGAAAAATGTAGGGAAGAAAATTTGTTAGCAATAATTAAAAGATAATTTGTCTAATGTTCTGCTACATGAATTACATGCATTTGGGCAAAGTATGGGTGGATTGGAATGCACAAAGATGTGTTGGGGGTTACAGACCGGTGCATAGACATGACAAAATCGGGACGAATTACCGTAGGAATAGCATGAGTTGACAATACAAGGTCAAAAGCCAAGGGAAATAAATTATTTTTACATGTCCTGAAGAAAAGTTAGAGCATAGAGAGGTCTTAACACTTTCAGATGTGGTGGATCAAAGCACGTACATATATAAATTAGAATGCTTTAATTCTTATTTCAATTTACTGCTTTATTCTACAGGTCGCAAGCATATACAAAGATTCATCAGTTGGCAATTATATCAACATAGTGGTGGTGAAAATAGCTGTGTTTAGATCAGAACAAGTAAGTTTTGTGAGAACAGTGGTCAGATATACCCAAGTATTAAAGTATTATTATTCAATGTCTGTGTCTTGACCTATTATACAAGGAGAGGGTGTGCATAGGCTTTGCCTGTTGCCCAATCCTTATTGAATTACTCAATAAAATATGCTTAAAATAAAGTATATACCCAAAGATACACAGTCTTAATCCACTAATGACTGTGTACAGTCAAACCTCTGTATCTCAAACTCAAGGGGACCAAGATAAAACTTATCCAAATCCGATACCGTTTGTGAATTTTTTTTTTGTGAATACCAAGTCTGTTTTTACTGAATTTGAAATACTTAGGATAAAGTACTTAAAGAAAAAGTGCTTTGACATATCCATGGGATTCGAGATATTGATGTTTGAAAGTTCAACTGTATAATTATGATTGCACTGCCACAGAAGAAAGATGCGTTTTATTCTAAGGTGTAGTGCTTATGATTTTAAATCTTTGTGCTTTATGGCATATAACAGATTATGCAAATATTGCCACCCATAGAAACTGTCTGTTTTAGATTAGGTTATAGGAAGAGGGGCTAAAAAAGATTATTTCTAGAAATACATCTTGATTATCTTGCTCTGATCAGAATCTATTCAGAGTTTACTAGGTCATTAGGTTGAGGCAGGTTTGTGGCTAGGAGTAATATTTAACTATTTGCACTACTCAAGACTCAGGAATTTTTTTTTCAATGTCTTCAGAGGAAAAGAACTTGTTATAGGGGCTTATTATGTGTTTTTCTATTCATGATATCAACCTTCACCATGCTTTTTCTATACTAGCTTGATCTTCAATTCTTTGTTAGATTCCATTTGCCAACCTTACTTTCCTCTTTTGTATTTTTTCCTTTTTTTTAATTATAACCAAAAGAAAACCTGCAGATTTTTTTCCTGTACCCTTGTTAGGTGTAATGAGTGCCTAAAGTGAGTTGTAATGTTTGGGTGGTATACCTTAAACTGTTGACCGCCTTGTCCTCTGTATAGATAAGTCGGACTAAGCTCATCCTTCAGGAC
Organism: Saccostrea echinata; assembly: GCF_033153115.1. NCBI lineage: Eukaryota > Metazoa > Mollusca > Bivalvia > Ostreida > Ostreidae > Saccostrea > Saccostrea echinata. The sequence goes on from NW_026889764.1 coordinate 1,076,771, forward strand.
AGGCTTAGGAAAAAGAACATGGTTAGCTATTTAAGCAGTAAGTGATTTGCTCTTGCACAGCGTGTGAAAAATCTTTAACCATGTCTCAGTGATCCCAACTGTCACAGAAACGCAGTGATCTCTTTGTCATTTATTTAGTGGTTTAAGTTTTGAGTGGATTTGGGTTTAAACATACAAAACAGTTTTGTGGTTGTTTTGTAAAAAGCAGTGCCATGACACTGGGATACAGCAATTTTTTTCCACTGAACTATTTCTAATGTATTTTGTTTTGGAACAACCAAATCCTTTTGCTTATTCCATTCACTAAAAAAAATTGACCTTAAAACACCCCCCAAGCATAGGAAATGCTTCCACACATTAGCAGGATGGTCTGATAGTCTATTCATAAATTGCAAGTGTCCAGAATAAGCTGATGGGTCTATTTTTGTTTGGGGCAGTTTTATGGTTTCTTCTGAAAAAAAAAAAAGAATGATCTGTGTAATTATTTTGGTTGAGGGGTTTCTCACAAGTCTTTGATCACAATGGGTGCAATATAAACAGTAAATATTTCAGGGATTATCCACATGTAGCAATAGAAATGCTGATCTTTTGTTGGCCCATTAATTCATTAAAGACAATACAAAGGTTATATGTGACCTATATTTTGAATTATTGAGGTCTGCAATATCAATAGAAAAAAAATGTAAGGCTATGAAACTGCTACCCTTAATTTAAATGGACACTGATGAAATTGATATTTTTTGTTAAGAGAAAAAAAATAATTTGCTGACAAAGTCGGAAATGCAGTTTTGAAGCAAGTTTTTGATACTTCAAAAGCTATTTATAATAGATTTACGTTTGATGTCATTCAGGAATTTGTATTATGTTGATATGTAGTATAAAAAAGAATGGTTTTACCTCTTCAACACCTGTTAGAATAAGAAAACTCATATATATGCAATCCCCAATAATCATGGCATACATGTTTAACTGTATTTGACATATTATGATATGTCTGTCACCAGGGACTCTGAATAATTTCTTGCTTATTTTCGTCTCACAGACACCTTGAAGTTAAGAAACTTAATCAACAGTGTTAGTAATCATGCAATCTGTGCAGTGCCTTTGCAGGAGATCAGAGAGTGTATAAAAGACACCTGAGATTATGAATCATACTGATCACAGGGAGTTCTGACATAGTTATAGAAAAACCAAGGATATGTTGTAATTTTATTGTTCTTGTTTTAATCCCTATGTACAATTGATTTTAGGGAGTTTTTTTGTGTGGTACACCTGTCTACAGACATAGACCAACTTGAACAGTCTTCTGTTGCAAAGAATGCAAAACTATAAGCTTTGAGGATTAATATCTTCAGATCATTGTAAATCAAAGCATTTTTGGAGGGACACCTGAAATTTCTCTCTCAAATATTGCCACCATGCGTCTTGGATCAGGGATCAGAGTGTTTATTACAAAAAGTGGAAAGGGAAATGTGTAACCTGGAAAACGTAAACCCTTTCTGAAAGTGAGAACCTCACATCTGGAGAATTTTACGACAAAATTGACGTGACTGTTGCCCTCATTTGTCATCTTATTCAAACTTATAAAAAATTGTCTATACAAACTTTCAACAGGTGTCACTGATAGGGTAGGAATACACTAGTCCTTGATGGTTGATGCTGAGATATTAGCCCCCAGAGTGTTACCTTTATGTGCTTAATTTACCTGTCTCTACCTGCAAAGAGGATCAAGTAGAGGTTTTTTTACTCCTATTTAGCAGTATAGGGTATCAGCTTCTATCTGTTTAGGGGTAAAGAGTGTGTACCAAATTTGTGATCGTTGTCATGTAGGCCTCTGAGGTGATGTCATTTCTAGCTGTGATTGACAGGTCTTGTGTGAGGCATCTTGTCTTTTAAGGTCCTGTTGAATGGTGCAGAAAATATCAGGTTTCCTAGGTAATTTGATCTTTTGTGACATATCACAGGTTATACTAGACTCAAGTTAATTTATCTAGGTTGGTGGCTCTCCTGCATTATAAAAAAAATTGGTGTACTTTTGCTGTACGAAAATTTGATGTATTCCAACCTTCAATCTGAATTGAATTTATAAACTTACAAAATAATCATTATCTTTTAATTGGATTATTCTAAAGTAAAGTTTAGGATACAAACTGTTTAGGTGTAGAGATGACTTGCTACTGTTGAGCTGCTTAGATTGATGAGGATAATGTGTTATCTGTGATTACACATAAGTTTTTGTTTGTTTTATTCCTCTCAGTCAGTATCAATTTGTCTTCCACTTGATTACTAGATGGATGCTGAATAGTTTTATGTGCTGTTAGAAGTGTGAATCCGTGTTTTATCAGAAACTCTTACTTAATTGCTCTGTGTTAACTGTTTTTCAAGAGTCAAAAGAATCTTTGGTGGTTTTTCAGATTTTTAACTTGCAAGAGGTATATATGTCAGTAAAACACAGTGCAATAGAAAATGGAGAGAAGTTTTTATTTTGTTTTTTTCCAAGTTCATGGTAAAATATTTGTACAATCAAAGTTATGCATATATGCTACTGTAACTCAGTGGTGATGACTAAACACAAATGAATCATGCTGTGAGCAAACTAGAGGTACAGGTAGCCTGTGATATATGCCACTCAAGCAAAAATGAAACATAGATGTGTGAGGCTATAGAGATTCTTATAATTACTTCAAAACAAGTTGTAAATGGTGCTTAAACATGCTAATGCAACTGGAGATGTAACCCCCAGCACATGGTACCGACCCCCTCCAGAAAAAGATAGCATCACAAGCAGGGTCAATACTGAGTGTCAATGTTTTGATGTAACACTCATTTTATTTCATAATCCTACAATGCCCTTTATATCTTTTATTCATCCTTTCCAGTTTTACAGGTAAAAAACCTCTCAGTGTGTATTTTCTTATTGAAGAATTGAATTTCATATTCAGTTTGCTTGAGGTTGAAATTGGAGACCAATTAAAATGGCTCCAAACAAAAGAATTTTGTCCACACTGATTTTTGAGAGTGATAAGAATGTTTGATATTGGATGCATTAATAAATTGGAGGCCACTTATCTCCAGTATAAACACTGACAATGCAAATCACTCCATAGGTTTACCAAGGGAAAAGGCAAGGATAGGATAAAGATGAAAGACGTAAAATTTTGGGGGGTGTAATTTATTGGGGTGAAAATCCGATGGAATATTAAGAATCCTGTGATGAAATCTTGTAACCCTTGGTATTGTTTTCTCAATGAGTTGATACAAACAGGTCAGAAGTCAGCGTTGTGTGTAGAATCTTTAGGTTATTGGCCGACTGAAGAAAACACAGGATCAAGAGTAGATGCTTTGATTTTGTTTTGTTTTTTAATTTTTCAGTTTTCTAACAGTGATTATTAGTTATAAAGTGTATCTGAATTCAGTTTAGAAAGAAATGTCAGGTTTTCATTGTATAGATCTGTACATGTATTAAAGTAAAATAATGTTTAAAAATTTGAATTATACGATGTATGATAAAAGTATTCTAATTACTGGTAATTTAAAAGTGGTACTGGTGTTAAGTGTCGTTCTCTTTTTGTCTTAAGCCTGGATTTATAACCATATGGAAAGGTGCAGAGAAGTCAAGCTAAGGTGAACATATGCCATACAAGGACTTCAAACTCTAGAGTCCTTTTCAACACCCAAGATTAATAAAAAGACAGCCTGCCTATGTATGAATCCAATCTAAGACTAAATTAAGACTCTTTTGTTTAAATTGGATATTAAGTACTTGTTATTAGATTCTTTAGATTTTTATGGCATTAGGGGGTGATAAAGGCTCTTGTCCGTTATTAAGTTTCCTAATACTCCGTGTTTGAGGTCCATTTATATGAGGAGAATTGAATCAATAATCGATTAACCCCCTCAATCCCATGTCAAGAGGACCCACTTGAGCTCATCCATATTTTGTCACCTTTCAATGTTGACCCACCACTTTCAAATTCCTAAGTTATTTTTATTTGGCTTTCACTTTCTGCTGAAATGAGGACTGGTAATTTTTGTTGATGATTTTGGGTTCAGGGAAAAATCCTTGCAAACTGAATTTCTTTAGGGTTGATTAAAAGAATAATATCACTGAATTTCGGGAGAGGTTAATTTAGGCAATTTCCAGGTATCCAGGTATGAAAAAAGCAGTTCCAACAGTAAAATGGATGCAGGATCAAATCATGGGGAAGTCCATATGTCAAGGTCATCGGGATTACTCTATCCAATCCAGACTAGTTAATGAAACTTTTGTTGGACTTGGTACTCTGTCAAGGTCATTGGATTACTGTATCCAATCCAGACTAGTGTTGTTAAATAAATGAAACTTTTGTTGGACTTGGTGCTCTGTGCTTTAGGTCTTCAGCAAAACTTGACAAGAGTGGATGCAGATTAAGTTTGACCCGAAAAAAGATTAATATTTTCATTCAGTACTGTGTGGTACCAGGCACAATCTCTACCTTATTATATACCCAGGTATTCATAATGATGTGGTTTTCACCCCCTTTAGGACAAGCATTGTTGCAACCAGCCTTAATCCCCCAAAGTTTGTTTGGATGATTTTTTTTTCATTTATTCTCTGCAAGGATATAGTTTTGTTTAACACATGTAAATGTTTTCCTTGATTAGCTTCAGTGTCCACTATGTTCTTGGTCATGCATTTGTCAAGGCTATTTTTCATAGGCATCAGAATGGTCTTTTTGTCATTATTTAGGTGCATAGTTAGTGTGGAAGACACATGTATGCCTCACTTAATGATAATTGGCTAATGCACTGGCTTCCCTTTCTCATGTGAAAACAACAACAATTTTGTTTGCTGTGTTTTTTTTTTTCATCCAAAGTATGAGTAAACATGCATTGTGTGCCAAACACTGTGAGTATATGACTTCCTCAGAAACCACAGCATGGCAGGCATTTCAGGCTCCTCCCCCTGTTAATGTTTGACTCTTTGACTCTCTGTTCACAGCAACCACAAGTTGAGATCACTATCTTGGTTAAGATTTTTCAGGGTTATATCATCTTTTTCATGTGGACAAATTGACATTGATGATATTTTCCAGTTTCAAGAGTTCAATTTACCATTAAAAAGTGACAGTTTAAATGAAGTCAATCCTAAAATTCTGTCATTGGTGATGACTTTTTTGTGTATAGTTTATTATCTGATCAATCAAATTTATTAAAGCTATTTTGAATATATATATAAAATTTATGGACCACACATATACTTTGATATTGAATTGGGTTACAGAAGTACAATATTTATTGAGTAAAAAAGTATAAAATTACATGGTTTTTGATCAAACAGAATAAGTACTGAATAAGTACAAGGTCATTCAATTAAAAGATATTTTTGAAATATGATTCTGGTACAAAGGTAATTAAACAGGAAAATAGGATATCTATACATCTTTTAATATCACAATTACTTATCATTTAGCAATCAAAATTTAATTTTTAGCACTATTTATCTTGTTTATCTGGTTGAAAACAGCTGTTGAAAATTATTTTATGTGTCTCACATTTTTTTTATCCAGGATGGGCCTCGAGTAACCTCAAATGCTGCAGCCTCACTCAAAGACTTCTGCACCTGGCAATACGTGAACAATCCGTCAGACGACAGTGACCCGGACCATTATGATACAGCTGTTCTTATTACAAGGTAGGGGTAAAAGCAGGAAAAATGTTAACCAGTACTAATACACACAGATCGAGGTCCTGATGTCCTATATTACATGCCCTACTGAAATCCAGAGAATGACCTCTTTAAGTTGAAAACATGATTATATACTCAATGTCTGTCTGAAATTATATTTCTTCATATCTTTTCTCATACAGTAAAACATGTTAGACCAAAGATGATTATACTTGATGCCTGCTTATGATGATGTCTTGTTTCGTCACCAAGCAGCATAATGTAATAAAGTGTTAACAAGATTCAATATTTCTGATATTACAAAATGATCGGGGCTTTTCTTTTTGTTCTTTATAATCATGCTTTACTGCATTGTATGACATCTTTTCAAACATGCATCAAATCATGACAAGATTTTCAGCTATTCCTATTTATTATGATATAGGAAAATACAAAACAGTAGCTAATGTCCTATCAGCAAAAGGAGCAAATTATGTGCCAAACTGGAAGAGACATCTTGTGTTTTGCAGTAGAGGATAAAAATTTTAATATAATCCATACACAATGCTGAAGTGCTGAAAAATCATCTAATTTATGAAGAGAAACAAGAAAGTAAATTGACCTAAAGCTGTAAATGAAAGGATGATTTTTTCCCCTATTATCTACTCTCTTTCACCTGTTTGTTTGTGTAAGATCTGCTCTTTCTTCTCTCAAGTACAGAATCCACAAGTATTAGTATAAGAAGTTATGAAAGAAAATACATGAATTCTCATTGTATGTACAGTAAATATCAGCCCAAATGAGTTTATCTCTCTGAACTTCAAACCATGTCAAATTAAGATTCCCCATTGAAAAATGCAGACGTTAATCTCTTTAACAGATAGATAAGAATCTACAGGGATTTGGCTATCTGTATTTTTTTAATTACATGTAGAATGGGATCAGAGCATTAGTTCTTTGAGCTGGTTTTCTACAAACTTCATCAAAGAAAGCAAAAAATTATTTGGGGTTAAATCTGAAGAGTTCAGAAAACTGGCTTTTTCTGCACCAAAATCAGACAGGGATTAAGACATCTTTAAAATCTTTCGTCACAAAAGTCAAAATTGGAGCAGTTTTTTGTTTAGAAACCTGTTCTTAATTTTGAGAAATCAATTTAAATAATTTTAACTGATTCTTGTCCTGGACATTTGAAATTCCTTCCCCCTGAAGCATTCATCTGACAGTTGGCCTGTGAGGATTTCTCTGATTCCTCCAGAAAGTGTTTCAGAAGATCACCTTGGGATTCCTCAATTACAGGTTTTTGTCTGCCAAATGATTTGTACTGGTTTTTTGGGAGACAGAGAGAAAAATTTTCTGCCCTTGGAGAGTTCATTTGAGTGTACTATAAAGTACAAATACCATTATCTTTCTCCAGTTTCTGCAGAAAATGAGTTGTTCTCAAAATAAGAAATGAGGCAAGTTTTAGGAGAAATTCAGTTTGTACAATGTTTAGGATTGCAGGTTGTAATGTATTTGGGGCAGTGTTCTTCACTTGAAGCTCTTTTTGCTCTTCAAAGTGTTGCACCTCGATGGAGTGTTCTTAGTGCGTCTGAGCTGATGAAAATGGAATGCTTCTTCCTGATACTGCAAAACATAAATATGATGTGTTCATACTATATCATATCTAGGCCAATAACTTGCACTCCTTCACTTATTGTAAAATGGCAGATAATGGACTTTTAATTCATTAATCTATATGTTGTGCAATCATTTCATCACATTATTATACTGCTATAAGTGTAAGAGGGTTCAATTTCAATATAGAAATGAAGAGGTATATTTGGATACCAATTAATTGAAGAAATTAAAAAATGTGATAAAGTGCCATGCAGGTTCAACACTAATCTCTGTGTAACAAGGGGATAAGATTATTTCGTACACTTCCATTAGGTCTTAGCCTTTTTTTGTTACTGGCAAACTCTTGCTGTCTTATAGCATAATGAAAAAAATAAGTAGAAGTTTTCTTTTTCATAAATTTTGGTTTCAAATTCCTTAAAACAAGTTGCATCAGTGATTATGTTATTTTCCTGTGTAAGATGTTTAAGTAGGTGTTCTTTTCAGGGAGAGAGTTTACAACATAGGCTGCTTGTTTCTCATGGCTGTTCCTGTATATGTATATTTAATTTATTGGTTGTATAAGCAATCTATAACAGATCTACATGGTCAGATGCCTCTGTTAGAAGCTCAACAGGATGTTCTGTTAAACAGAGGAGGAAGTCAGTTTTCATAAATTAACCTCTAAAACAATGCTGCTTCTAGGGTTTTTATGACATGGATAGATCTTTGTTGTCTTGAGGAACAGGTGGCTATGGGTGTAGATATAGCCAGAGATAGTGAGCACTATTGCCAAAGGGCAGAAGAAAGGGAGATCTGAAAGTAAAACAACATTTCAGAACAGGCTCATCTTTAACAGATTTTATTCTGTTTGAGTTTTTTGGTGCTCTGATCAGATTTGAGAACTGTTTAATATTTGGATGAAATGTATGGAGATAACAAACAGCATTCAAGCTCAAAAGTCCATTAAACAATACAAATTTTGGAGCAGAGCAACACAGACCTCTAAAACATTAGAGGTGGGATCAGGTGATATGGAGGACAGGGCTCGACATTAACTTTATTTCCTACTTGTCCATTCGGACAAGTGACCAAGATTTTAACTTGTCCGAACTTCAACTTTACTTGTCCGAAAAATTTTCAATAAAGATCTAATACTGTCAACTTGAAAACTTAAATGAATTCCATTGCATGTGCTTGATTGCAGGGATCGACATTAACGGTTGTCCGATTGCCCGGGACAAGTAAATTCTCAGTTCGGGCAAGTGAGTCTTACGACGTACCTGTCCGATCGGGCAAGCGATTTTTTCTCAAAGAAATGTACATATTTATTTAGTTTACATTAATTTATATAAAAGAAAACAATAAATTGAAGATTTGATATCCGCCAGGTAACTGACTGATTGATATTGTTTTTGAATTCGGAATTCCTTGTCGCAATTTCTGGATTATACCTTTCATTTGAAAGTCGGGTTCGTTATTCCGTTTTTTTTCTCCTGGAAAATGTGCTATTCGTCTAACATCTAAAATGTTAACTTATTTGGAAATTAGATAATTTATTCACTTACAGAATATAAGTAAAGTGTAACACGATGTATCCTGATCAAAGTAAAGAACGATGTATGTTACGTAGCAACTATCTTCCTTCAGCGTTGTTTCACAGTTATCTCAGAAAATCACGATTCAAAAAAGAATCCTACCGAAAATAATTTTTAAAAATATGAATTTTATTAATACGGAGGGTTATTGCTATATGGCAGTGTGTGTTAACATTAAATTTACAAGGACAGTGGTATACATTTATGTACAAACGCAGCATCGAAATTTTTTCAGGTACCTCACCTTGTCAAATTGACAATAGTGTATTTGGTTACATTTTTTCTTGTCATAACATTTACAGTAATAAAAAAAAATCTTCTGAAGTTCTGTCCATATTTGGGCAACAAAGTTTTGCATTCGGACAAGTCAGATTTTGAGATCACTTGCCCGAAGGGCAAGTAAATCTGAAAGTTAATGTCTATCCCTGGATTGATTCATGATCTTATTGATAAATACAACAAACACATAACACAAAATTTTATCTAGACTTTCTGTCCTAACAACAACATAAATGGACTGTCAACATCAAACAGAATCCAAACTTTGTAAATTCCATGCCTTTGCAGTAGTATGCAATTAGTGAACTTCGATGATCCCGATCGAGTGTGAACTCAACTATAGCGATCCATATCGGGATCGAAGTTCGGTATTAGGTACGTACTGCTTCCGTCTTTGAACTACAGTGTACCGTAAACGTTCGACAGTCGTTCTTTTTTATTATTTTGAGACTTCTTTACATTCAAATGCACTTGTCCAATCGGACAAGCGCCCAGCAATATTCACTTGTCCGTATTTTTTTTTCACTGGTACCGGACAAGCGGACAAGCGTTAATGTCGAGCCCTGGAGGAGTGAGCATCTCCTGCCAACCGACATATATAGGTAAAATTCTATGTTTTAAGGTGCCCCCTTTTCTAAATGTGACTTGATGATGACTGAAATACATTACACCAATGCTTGCCTCTCATTTAAAAATTAGAAAGATAAATAATTATAATTCTATTCCCCTTTAGCACTGTTACACTATTATAATAAACTTTGTTCCTACTTTTTGTCTCTCTAGAACAATTACAGCTCACAAAATACATTTATCCCCAGAATATTGAACAAGTTGACAGTTGATGACAAGTAGTGCAATCTTCAACTGGAACATAGAGAAGACAGGATGAATAGATGCTAGCATATTCTCCCATGATCCAGTTTTACAGGAACAGACAGTTTGCATGGAAATGATGTGCAGAATGCAGAAAGGTTGAAAACTCATATAATTAATGGAACACAATGACATGAGCAGAAGAATTTCTTGAAGTGAAAAAAAATCAGCAGATGTCTGCTTTGTGGCGAGAAGTTGTGCTGTCTTTGAGTTACATGCATGGTTACTTTATCAAAAAGCCAACTGTGTAGAGTTGGGCCTTGTGTTCAATGAGGCTCTATCTCAGGGCTGAAATCAAGAAATGTTTCTTGGAGATTTAGGTTAACCTGACTTCGTTGGCCGAGAGACACTTTAATTTTATTGCTCGATTAGATTCACTATCTCATGTGTAATTGGGCAGATAATAGCTGCAAGTTTATTTCCTATTGACAGCTAATGATTCAATATAGGTTTTATTTGTGTCTAAACAACTTGAAGAAAATTGGTAGTAATTCCTGATTCCCTTACATTTAACTGAATTTGGAGGCTGAAATGGTTCTGTATTATATTAATTATCAATGGTCAAGAGTGGTAGTATTTTTAAGTTAATCTGTCCTTATACTTATATTACTGTATACATTTTGAATTAATTATATTTATGAGTCATAACTATTATATTAGCTTTGACTATACCCAATTCACCATCAGATGACAGGGAAATCCTAAATATCTCAAAATACGGCTTTTTGATCTTCAAACAATTAAACATCAATAAACCCCATTATGATGAAGGTGAATATATTATTTGTTGACATTTATGTTCAGTTTGGGTCATACATAATAAAACCACATCCAGCAGGTGACATTTAACACTAAAGGGTCACAAATTTGCTGATCTTCTATGAACACGGTTTTAATAAAAGTGGTCAAGTTGGGTTAAAATTGTTTGTCCATTTATATATTATTAGTCAAAATTATTGTTCCCTCAACAGTACACAGTCTGGCATGAAAATGCATCTGCATGTATGATAGAATCATTGCATGTATACAAGTTTTGAAAACGTGGCAAATTTATAATGTGTAAAGGTATATGTTAAAAATGGACTTTCCCTCAAATTTTACTGATTTAAAAATACTGTTTTTGGACCATTTATTCTGTGGATTTTTTTTTTTCACTTTCGGCAAATTGTGAAAGCTTAGTAATTTTAGGTTAATGTTGGCAATTCAAGACTTATGATTGTCATTGGTAAGTAGGATACAAAATGATTTTCCTCAATGTATTAGGTGTCAGTGAACTCTTACTGTAGCCACAATAAACAGACTCTTAAGTTGTTGCTGAATAAATCCACAATGGGGAAAAAATACAAATCTCTGGAACATCTTTAAGCGATAATCATCATCTGCGTAAATGCTTAATCACTGGGTAAATACGGAAGGATTATAATTTGAAAGCATATCCATTTTAATGTATGCATCGTTTGAAGATGAAAGGTCATTAGCTGGTAATGGGTGTTCCATCAAAGAACATATAAATTCTCTAAAATGTCATATATATATATTATACTAGGTAGGTCAGTTGTCCTTTTTTTTTGACTCATTAGAGATATTCCAAGGAAGTTAAATGGCTTAATTGAGTGCTAGTATTGTCTATAAAAGTTGGTTTGGCAAGGAATATCAATTTTTATCCAGTTTCTGTGTTAGGTTTTTTTGTTGCAGTGAAAGAAATATATTTTTGAACCACCATATCATCCCATCTTTAAGAAGAGCTGCCAATGGGATAAAGATGGATTAGCATATATTTGCATGCCACAAATATGCTGTTTGAATCAGCAGTTAGTTTTACTGAGTTTTCAAAATTTTGTGGTCACTTACCCAATTCTTTGAGAGATTTGGGTATTTTGATTGTGTGTTAACGCACATGCATAACCCTAATTTACCTCTCAAAGAAGGAAATGCCTGGGTCCAAAGGATGAATTAGAAGATAAATCTTATATTTGATAGAGAAAAATTGAAATATTATGTGTTGATATTTGTTTTACAAAAAAGGAAATGAAGGCATTGCCTATAAAAATTGAGTCGCAAAAGCTTTTTGATATTCCCTGCCAATCTCATACTGATTGCACAAAAAATTATGATTATTATATTGAATTGTTGCACAAGGTGTTTGTGCTCAAGAATGGTAAAAAAAATGTATCTTTGTGTGGAAAGCTAGTGTGAAAAGAGGCCTGCCTGAGATGTAAATATCAAAGGCTATCTCTGGAATCCATCACCAGTAGAATTTTTTTCCAAGTCCCCCCAAAATTAGGTTATGATCCAATCGGTCAGTCTCCTGGCAAAAAAAAGTCTTCCTTTTTTTTTCTGACGTAAATCTTTTGCTATAACCATCAGCCCAGATGTTTGGTGTGTGTATTGAATGACGGACCAATTCATATACAGCTCAACTTCATTCAGTACATTTAAGAATGAGCTTAGGGAAATTTTACATCATAATGTCATCATCAAGAACAAAAAAACAAATAAAAGTCTTGTTGATTTTCACGCTTTGTTGCGGTGGATGAGTGATGGATGCAGAGTTCTTTTTTAGCTCTTCTACTGGTCATTCACTTCGGCTCCAGGAGAGTAAGAATTCCAATGTCTTTATAAACACCTGGGAGCTGATTGTTGCAAAAAGGATTGTGACATGAATGGGTAACAAGATTGCTACATACTGAAATAAATTCATGATAATACTAAATCTCTGTAATGAAAATTAGAATTTTGGTAAATTAAAAAAAAAGTACCCCCCCAAAAAATACCAAGAGAAAAAAAAGAACACCCTTTTTTTAAAAAAGAAAGTAAAAGAGAGAAGGAATTCTGTGGATTGTAACAATTTATTTTTTTTTTAATGTCTGAAGCATACATTATTATGAGCCCATCAGTCAATATGTAAGTTAAAAAAGTCATCTTTACATTTTGTTATAATTCAAAGAAAGATATCATGTACATTTTTTGAAAGATTTTGTCAGCAAGTTGCGTGTGAAAAGTAAGCAGCCTTGGGCAATGCCATAGGTTTCTTGTTTACATAGATTATTGTCACTTGGCCTCTTAAATTTGATGCCTCTGATGAATGAGGAGGAGGGTATATTTTCATTCATTAGAATTTTTAAGGGGGTCATTGTTCTGGTAATAGTAGCAGGTGCTTGGTCCAGGGTTATGCTGGTCTGTCTTGATCTGTGGTTTAGGTAACCATGACTGAATGACAATTGAGAAAAACAGAAATGTCCCAAAATTATGTACTTCCTTTGCAAATAATGGGTTGAGATGATGTTTTAGAATTACAAAACTTAGTGGGAGTTGCAAAGAAATTAAGAAAGTTAAGACATCACTATTCCAGTTTGTAATTGATATGAAATGCTAGCTAATGGTACAATGCTTCTAAATTTTGAGTTTAACTGAAAGTCCATAGATGCAAGCAAAGTATCTTTGTTGTATTCAAATGAACAGTATACCTATTCCTTATAAGGACATCATCCCAGCATTGCACCATAAATAGTTAAGCAAAATAACTTCTTTGGAAGATAACTAAAGCCTTTTGGTTGTTTTTCAGTTGTTCATGGTGTTAGTTCTGATGTGGGTTAATTAAGCAAAGAGATTTATTTAAAAGAAGATGGTGTGAAGGAAACATTAATCAGAGAGCTTAATTCCATGGCTTCAGACATGATTGCAGATCTTTATGGTCCTAAATGTGTTCTTTCATGAGCTACACAGGGCCAATGTCCTTCGCTTCCTTTAATTGCCACTATAGCTAAAGCATGTTATTATATTCTGCATAATGTACATTGTTGAAGAGGTTATTCTGATGTAATTTTTTATTTCTGAACATAAATATTTGATTTTAAATCTTGCTTTTTCATATGCTTTAAGATGCTGAGAGCTTCAGCTTATACTTTTCATAGTTGAACTTAGATAAACTTTTACCAGATAATTAAGTGATAAAAAAAAGCATCAGACAAGACCAGTGTATATGTGTCCCTACAATATTCAGATGAATCACTGTACGATGTAGATGTATTTTTTGTTGGCTACTGGCTGGAGCTTGGGGGAGTGTCCATCAGATGTGGGTGGCATAGTGCCATGTGTGACTTGACTGGGTGTTAAGAGTAATGGTTCAACACCTCTACATGTCTGCTCTACTGCAGGGGCAATATATCAAGAAAAAATAAGGCATATACATATACCTAAGGATTGGATTCCTCATCTTGTATAGATCTACTGATGATGGACTGAAATTCTGTGTGTGTGTGTGTGTGATCATTGTTTGTGTGCACATGTGTTTACATAATTATGGCTATAGACTACATGTACATGAACAGAGTATATTAATTATAGATGCATGTGTACTTTTTAAACTCACCTTAATGAAGATGAGATGATCTCATGCTCTGCTCTCTCAATCCAAGTTAAAGTTTTTAGAGTAGGTTCATTTCTTTAAGTAACTATAAGCACATTCTGGACTGATCTTGCTTGCATGGTCATCGAAGGATGCATTCTACTTAGTCATCAACTGGATGGTGCATCTGACCTATGATTTCAAAATGAAAGGCCAGACTGAAAGTTTTTAAAGAGATAATTTTTAGATCACAGTTAACTGTAAACTGTTCCTTGTCCTCTAGATCAGGGAGGATTCTACATGAGATGTATACTGCTATACATGCTACTTACTATACATGCTTTGGATGCTGTATATCAGAACAAGTGGTGAGGTTTAAGTTTTTTAGAGGAGGAACATTTCCTAACTAATAAAGCTTTGATAGGATGATATAGCTGCATTGATGCATATAGAGATGCATACTACTGTTTAAGCTTTGAATGTTTTATTTCTGCTTGAATGACCAGGTTAAAGATTTGGGAGCAGATCCATTTCCAAGTAAATTTAACCATTCTTGCAGAACCAAACCTGCAAGAATGAAAATTTACCATCCATATTTGGGATGCTGTATCTGCTTGATATTTGTGGCATGCATTAATTAGTTTAGATATTTACATGTTAATCTGAAAGAAAATTAATTTTAAAAAATCAATAATATGTTTTTTAAAAGCTTCTTAATTAACTACTGTAACATTTTATGTTCTACTATTTCTGTTCTGAGTCAGAATATGCACCCCAACAACTATCATGGTCTATTTGAAAAATGTGGATAATTATAATTACATGAAATACACTTTTAATTAAGATTTACCATATTTTAAAACTATGAATGAAAGATACCGTAAACGGTACTAAATGCACTTTGTGTGAATACTGTCAGTTTTAAGTTCAGATTGACTAGGAATTATTTGATTTATTATTTCTGTACAATTAACGCAGAGTTTGTACCTGTCAGAAGATTGTGGAAGGGAATTTCACTTCTAAGAAAACTGTTGTTGACCTTTTGAATCCTGATTTTCTGACAGAGTTATGTCAAAATAAAAGTAAAAAAGTCACATTGTTTCAGGTAACTTGTTTATATTTTTTTAATAAATTATAAGAATGAAATATTTTCATCTTTTACAGACAGAACATATGCAGATCTCGATACAAATGTGACACACTAGGTAAGTTCAGAGTTAAAAATAGATTATCCTGTGTTCTAAGACATGTTCCCGTGTACTTAAAATCCCTTTTTAATGTCAATTCAGGTCTCTCAAATACGTAACTTGTCAGAGCAGGCTGTCCTAACTATATGAAAACTCCATCAATTTTTACATGTCAAGACTTCAATATTCTTAAACATTGTCAGATGGAATTTGTAGGACATTGGTAACCTAACAACTCAAGGTGTCGTAGGAATCAGAAATATTCTGCCACATTTAGTCACTTCCTGTGACAGGCACTAAATTTAGACAAGCACCATAATTAGCTGAAAATCAAAAAGCTGAATTCATGGTTGGATCTAATCTTTTTTTGTTTGTTTGACAATCCATTTATTATTTTCTTTCTTTTTTTTTTTTTGTGTTAGATACTAGTTCATGCTCATTCTTGTTTTTTTTTTTTGGATGAGGCATAAAAATGACAGTAGTATTACAATAAGAGGAGCAAAAATATTAATAACAGTAATTTTACAAATATTTAGAAACTTCGTTTGCAAAATTATTTTTTTGTTATAAAATAACACTGAAGTCATTATCTGATTATAAAGAGACTGAAGACTCAGCCTTCCTGGTCAAGATGCTTTGTCCCATTTAATTACAAATATTATAGCCCCCTAAAGACAAGAGCTCAGATAACCATGATTGATGGGGAAATTGAGTTATAGTCACATATTTCACAGCCTGATCATGTTAGGTCAAGTTAAGTTCACACCCGGCCAGCTAAGGTTGTTAATTAATTACTGATAATTATGTCCAGAGGATTTATGATGTCTGGGGTGCTGGAGTAATCATTAAACATGCACCTGGAACCAAATTAACCTCGTGTTTAGAGTTTAGAGATACACCATTCAAATTGGAAGGATGTAAACTTTTTGTCACTTTTACTTGATCAACATCAATGCAACATTTAACTGATTACTGAGAAAAATTCACATCTATCACGTAGACTTAAAAAGATGCTATGCTTCAAAATGACAAATTAACAGAATAGAATAACTAAATAAAGGAGAAATTTAGAGTAACTAACTTCATTATGATGGTAAATTATGATCCTGTAGAATTTTTTTCTTTTATTATCAGTCAACCATGTTACAATAGAATAAGAGAAATCACATGAAAATTCAACTGAAATTTTGCTCTAATTGCCATAGATTTTTGTGGATCAAACAGACAGCAAAGGTTAAACTGTTATTGAAATCTGTTATTTTCTGTAAGTACCCAAAAAGGTATCTGTGGAATGAAATCTACTGCAGATATAGTTGTTTAATGTGTTCCACTTTAATTTTTTGCTGGTTCAGAAACTATATGCTTCTAAGCCAAAAGTGGGGACTGTTTAATGATGTTATTTGATGAAACTGGAGCTATGACATGAATTTCAGACATTAAATAAGGCCATTATTGTAATTGCCTGAGTCTGGATGTCTGACTTGGGTTTCTGTGAGGAGGTGAATTTGACCTTAAATAGAGCATGATTGGTCAAGAGAAAGGTCAAGGTCATAGATAAATATTGGTAGCAGAGGAACAGTAGTTGTTGGCAAGAGATGTCAAGGAAGAATTTGACTTTCATAAACATTCATTGAAAGAAAGCTCATGGTGTGAGGAGCCCAAATTGAAATGAAAACACAGGTCTATTAATCTGTTGGTTCAAAGCATTTGATTGACAAAAGTGAAAAATTGATCACATATCAATGCTTAAATTGTCTTGTGGTTGTCAGACGGGCTTGATCCCTGGTGGCCAAATAGCTCAGTTGGTAGAGCACCTGACTAGAGATTCAGGGGGCCTGGGTTCGAATCCTGGTATGGTCATTCCATTTTTCTGGAAGTGACAGGTGAAAGACCTGCCAGGGAAGAGCCTGAGTTGGTGTCTTCGGGGGTTGAAGACCTTTAAGGAGGGAAGAATGTGGCATCAGATGGGCTTGATTGCCAGTGGCCAGATAGCAGTTGGTAGAGTACCTGACTAGAGATTCGGGGGGCCCGGGTTCAAATCCTTGTCTGATCCATCACATTTTTCTCCTCTCCTGTTACAGTCTCAATAATTGAATTATGTTCTTTAGGGACTGCAGACTTTACATGAACAAGGTATTGGCAGTAGGGTATTGATATGATGTAGTTCTTCCCAGGTACCATCAAGTCACATCATTATGTATATGGACATACCAGACTGCTGATGTTGTGATTGTGTCATAAGTTCACTAGTCTTTGTCCCACATAGCACAGTCAGCAAGGAGAAAATCCCAGAACCTAGGTCCACAATGATTATACATTTTTTCCTGTAAATTGAATGGAGAAAAAAATGTTTCCAAAAAAAAGGTAATTAAATTTTGGGGATTGGATCTTTTGTTCAGTTGTGATACCTCTGTATAATCTTTGGTGACAAATTACACCAGAGGAAACCATACTGTCACATATAGCAAAAATTCCCCTGCAGGGGAAAATGTTGAACATTATTGGTTTTGAACTAGGGGGCACTTGGAAAGGAAATTAAAGATGCCAAAGAAATGAAGTCATGACTGCATATTGTAAGGGACAAGTATTTTCTGGAATTTTAACTCACCCATCATTTTGATATCTTGTTACATATTTCTAAAAGTTGGGTACATTCATGTTCATTGTTGCAACAGACTACAGATTTATAAAATTGGCTTTTTCATGTCGAAATATCCTGCGTAAGTAAAATAACTTTTTAATTTTGTATCCCAGTTTATCAGATTTCAAACTTGACAAATTTCGGTTAGAAAAGTTTATACATGTATTATATTAATTGCAATTAGTATATATTAAATGTACATTAATATCATTCTGTTCAGTTGGCATGGTCCCTACATGTTATGATTTAATGACAGTGAGAATGTTTGATGTTATTTTACAGGATTAGCAGAACTAGGGACCATGTGTGACCCACGCAGGAGTTGTTCGATCATTGAAGATAACGGCATCAGTGCTGCTTACACCATTGCTCATGAACTAGGACATGTGTAAGTTAAAATTTATTGTCAAGTTTATATGCTTTGCTTTTTCCATGGGTTGCAGCTTGTTAAGTCTTTATCGTGGATCTTGTATCAATAGAAATATAATTGATGTTCAAACATATAAGCTCAAGGTTCTTTTCTAATTTTGCAGTTTTATTTTATTTGCTACTAAATTGAACCACATTTAATTCATTTAGATATAGGCATGTCTTGCTAACTAGTATTTATTGTCCATAAATAATGTTAACTAATAATCATTCATCAAAAACTAAAAAAGCTATTTCAATATTTTAAATTTCCTTTACAAGGAAGGACATGGGATAAACTGTTATGAGTGTTGTTTGTGAATGACAATATATCATGAATACAAGGCTCAAAAGAACAAAAGAGTAATTCATCAGATTTTCTGTGAAAATATTTTCTATCAATTAATTAAGTGTCCTAATTGTGTCTCTATTGAGATTGATTTAGACACATGACGTGTAAAGATAAATATAAAAAGTTAATTTAAAATGACAATATTTCACCAAGTTAAGCCATCAATATCCTCCTCTTTATTTATACAGAGCTAGCTCTTTATCGTATGAATATGTAGTTATCGTATCTGTTAAGATTTGTTCAAAGTAAATGCTGACTTAGCATATTGATAAGCAGAGAAAACTTCATTGATAAAATGCATTATTATGAATGAGTGTTGGACATTGAATCGGAAGACACTTAACGTTTATTCTTACTACTACTGTGCACTTCACGCTGACCTACAAATCGTAGATCCGTGGCGTGTCGGTGCACAGGTAAAATATTGGTAATGTCTACTTGGGGATTTGTGTACTGTGTTGGGAGAGAAGGTTTTGCTGCTGTTTCTCCAGATCCTTTGACAGGTCATTTTGTTACACAGGTGTGAATTTCTTGACCTACATCGGCTCTTCCATTTCCTGTCCATTTTAACAGCAGTTGAACCTATACATGTAACCAATTTGAGGGGGGACAGTTTTTAGGTCACATAGACAGGTGGACTTTCGTAGTGGGTGACACTGCCAGGCTAGGCTAATATTAATGCATTGAACTTTCATCTGCTAAGAGTTCTGGGACATATAAAGTTTCTTTTTTTTCCACCAATTGGTTGTTGAGATTACGTTAAAGGGATACCCATGTTATCACAACAGATCTTAAGAATATGGGGTCAAGTAATCATTGTCAAGCACATAACTAGATGCATGCATATTTCTAAGTTGTTCTTTTAATTACTTTCATTGGAAAATTTCATCAACTTCTTGACAAACTTGAGAGTATATGGAAGTAGCAGTTAATCTCTTTCAGTGTTGATAGCACAGCATTAATAAATCACAACCCTCTCTCTGTTGGGATGAAATTGTAGAAGCTGATATTTAGTGACTGCTTGTCATGCTGTGGCTATTGTATCATTGCCTTATTAAAATTTGGTTGTTGTTACAGAAAACATGAACTGTTTTTTCTTGTTACTAATTTTAGGTATTGTATTGACCATGGGTCAGTTTGGGTAAGGGTGGCAGGTGTTTGTGATGTATGGTCCAACTCAAGGTCTTCTGAGTGTAGTAGCAGTACTAAGGCATTTTATTTTTGTTGCTTTTTTTTAAATGCTTGCCCTTCCAATAATAAGTTTACACCAAATGCATTATTTATGGTTTTAGTGAAAGATAAAGTGAGGTTCTAGGGGGCATATTAAGTGATCTGCTGTATGAGAAACAAATTCAAGAAGCACTGAATGGCTTTTAAAGAATTTCTTCCTGGAAGTTTTTATCTGAGACTTTATGGATGCTGTTTCAAAATTCTTTTCAAATTAATTTTGTAGCAATTAATGCTGATAAGTAGTGTTAGATTCAGGTTTGAATTCTGTACACAGCAAATGTTTTATGAAGATTCTCAGCATCCAAATATTTTCCGTGACAAATAATTGCGATAAAATGCAGAATTTTGCAGACATACCTGGAGGGAGCTCTCAGAAAGACTTCCTGTAGCGGGTTTATAAGGGATAACTGTGTCAAACCTGAATTAAAAGTGTAAAGTAATCAGCCAGTCTTATCATTAAAGAACTGATAGAAATGACAAAAATTGCTGCAATTTATGAAGTCATGGGATTCACTGAATAAAAAGGTTTATCGGGATACTGAATAAATTTAGAAGTCTGTGACTTTTTATGTATTTTAAATAGAAAATATTATGACGATTTCATCCTGTGATGGAGACGAAGGAGAATTTGGAAAGAAAATTCATTGAATATTTCACATTGAAGATATTAGGTTTTATATATGAATGTTAGTGCTATTAGGTCTTGGACTGTTGAGAGAGAAAATAATATGCAAATATTCAGCTCTGTAAAATGAAGGTTTAACTGAGCTCCTGCCAATGTCTGTCTGTTAACTTTTTACATTGTCAACTTCTCCAGAACCACTGGGCCAAATTCAACCAAGTTTGCCACAAAGCATCCTTGGATGAACGGGATTCAAGTTTGTTTAAATAAAGGTCGACACTTTCTCAAGAACCACTGGGGCAGAAAAGATGAAACTTATGTGAAAGCTTCCTTAAAGATTGAAGATTCAAATCTGTTCAAATCATGAGCCCCAAGGGAAGGGTGGGGCCACTATAGGGGATCAAAATTTTACAGATTTATATATTGGAAGAAATCTTCAAAAATCTTCTCAAGGATAGCAATGCCTTGAAATCTTCATTAAGCTTTAAATTTAACTTTAAAATTACTAATGGTTATGATGGTTACTAAGAGGGTTGAAGGAAGGTTAAATTGTGCCTATTCATAAATTATCCCCATGGATCTGTATACTGTCCATACAACATTTGCATGTGAAGGGGAGATTCAGACAAACTGCAAAATCACGAATCCTAGTATTGTTCCGTAATTAAATTACCAGAATTTCAATTAGGATTACCAGGTGTGATTAAAGCCTCCAAGGTAACTGAGTGCCTTTTTGAGTGAAGTGCAGTAGATTATCGCCTGACTGTATGTTTGACATTCTTATAAATGTTTTATGTTTATATAACCCATCAACCTGTGAAGCCACTTATTTATCAGATTAATGAGCAGATTCTATCAGGAGATTTGAACTATTATTACACCTCATAATTGTTTGATGTCATGTTGCTAGCAGCTGGGAGACCCTGACATTCTACCTTTTTTTGAATTTATTTTGAAAAAATTGACATAAGGTTACTAACTGACAAATCATAAGTGTGCACTTCAAAGCAGTGCTGGTATGGTATCATTGGACCCTATTGTTTGAGGGGATCTGTTTGGATGATGATACATTAATGACACAGCATGAAGTACAGCTAACCTGCTTAAAAGTGCAGGAAGAAAACATGCAAGCACTGGTATATGATTGATAGACAAGATATAAGTCCCAAGTTATGCATTCTTCATTGCTAAAAACAAATTATAGAATTTTACAGTAGACTCTATTACATCAAGCTTAAGTGTATTCCTTTGTATCTTTATTTGTAATCTTCTGTATAGGCATTTGCCAACTGTGAAATTTTAATTAAAATTCAGAAAATCAGTTAAAGGGATCGTAAGATTTTTTTTTAATTGATTTATTTTTCACCACCATGCATCATGTCCAATTTGTGACATGTTTTGTCAAGGTGTCGTACAACTAACAAAGAATTACATTCTTGTTCTATGTATCAGTTGCTAATTAATGGAAGCAAATACTTCATTGAGTCCTGGTACAACAGCAGGGTCACAAAAACTCTTAAATACATTATTTTTGTGCATTTTATTTTGTTTAAGATATAAATCCAGGTATCTGCAGTCAAGTCTCCAATATTAATCACAGCATCCAAACTTGGCATCCTTAAAGATCATGAAAATCTGTTGAGATTGAATGTGTGCCATTATTTCACTCCTATTGTCTTTTTCAGATTCAGTTTGCCTCACGATGATGACAAGAGATGTAAAAAGTTTTTAAAGGGACCCTACTCAGACCATATCATGTCCCCCACACTGGACCACAACACCAGTCCCTGGACCTGGTCCCACTGTAGCTCTTCACTCATTACCAGGTTCATTGAGTAAGTGTTGTCAATGAGTTATAAATAAAAGCTGACGAATCTACGGTAGGAGAAAGTAACACCTATTGAAAAAAGTCCTCAATTTTTACTATTCAGTCAGTTTCTCTCGATTTTTTTTATGTATGTGTGACATTATATACTTTGAAATATAATGATACAGTCCTTGAGTGCACATATGCATACACATATGAATGTATATATGTATAATTTGTGTTAATTTTATCATTAGATTAAAGATGTTTAAAAGTATTTGTATGTATAAAAAATTTGTCAATTGGCTTGCATTATGTCAGTTGTTTAGGTGGCCTGACATAGCAACTTGTAGAGCAAAAGTTCACAATAAGTCCCGTTTTATTGTA
This sequence comes from Saccostrea echinata, assembly GCF_033153115.1. NCBI lineage: Eukaryota > Metazoa > Mollusca > Bivalvia > Ostreida > Ostreidae > Saccostrea > Saccostrea echinata. Next base: position 1,099,743 of record NW_026889764.1, read on the forward strand.
TGACAGTGCTTATGATTTGTTATAATTTGTTGTATGTTAGTAATTTGATGATGCTGACATGTTTTGTTGTATGATGTTCCTGACATGTTTTGTATATGATGTCCTTGACATGGTTTGTTGTATGATGCCGTTGACATGTTTTGTTCTATGATGTCCTTGACCCTTGACATGTTTTGTTGTAGGATGCCCTTGACATGTTTTGTTGTAGGATGTCCTTGACATGTTTTGTTATATGATGTCCTTGACATGTTTTGTTGTAGGATGTCCTTGATATGTTTTGTTGTAGGATGCCCTTGACATGTTTTGTTGTAGAATGCCCTTGACATGTTTTGTTGTAGGATGTTCTTGACATGTTTTGTTGTATGATGACCTTGATATTTTGGTGTATGATATTCTTGACATGTTTTGTTGTATGATGTCCTTTCATGTTTTGTTGTATGATGTCCTTGATATTTTGTTGTATGATGTCCTTGACATGCTTTGTTGTATGATGCAGTGCAGGTTCTGCGGAATGTTTATTGGATCGCCCTGGAAGACGAAGAGAAAGATCAGAGAAAGGTGAACCAGGAGAACTATACGGCATTGATAAACAGTGTGCCCTCATGTTTGGACCAAACTTTAAGATCTGTCCTTATATGGTAATCATTAGAAGACAAAAAACAAACTTATTATCTTCAGTATTTCGCTTTGGAAAAATCTGTGAAACACTTGTTGTTATCTTTAACTATGCCTGAACAGAATATGGTAAAATTGAAAAATTCTCTGCATTAAAAAATTGCATTTCATAAATGGAGATTTAATAGATACTGGGTAAGGAGAACATTGCTTAAATCTTCATAAATTTTGAACGTAACTTTTCTGTTACAGCTGGATTGTAAGCGACTCTGGTGTACAGATAGCAAATCCAAATCCAAAGGCTGTAAGACTCTCCATATGCCGTGGGCAGACGGGACCAGATGTGGAATGGGCAAGGTAGAGTAGTGTCCCTTTAGTCCCATAACGTTACTACTACAATTGTCAAGGAAGTTGCCCGTAACTACCAAATGTCATCACTTCAGCTCTCTACCTTTAAACTTTGTTGGTGTTATTGTCCCTACATGTGTTTATTTGATTTGAACAGTAGTAGCAACTTTATTTTACAAAACAATATTTTGACAAGAAAAGGCTGAAAAGATCCTGATTTTAATGACTTGTAATATTTGATGTATACCAGAACATTTTTAAGCACTTTTTAATTTTTATTGCAAGCTGTAAATTGTACTTTATTTAATGAGAGAAAAACATGTTGACTTTTTTGCACTACTGCAGATGTGTAAGAGTTTCCCCAACAAGAAATGGTGTAATGTTCTTTGTAGTAACCCTGCACTTTAGACAAAAATTAATTTGTGTTTGTAAAAACAGGGAAATTTGGCAGCCTGGTTGCTGTTACTGTTTGAGATGATGTTTATTCAATTGCATGTAAATCATAATATCTAACGTGTATGCATAAAGATTACTGAAAAGTGAAACCAGACTAACTTTTTTTTCTTCTTGTATCAAGATTAATTTTTTTTTTAATCAACACATGTTATCGCAAAGATTTTCTGGGGTAGAAGAAGGCAAGTTTTCAACCTGTATGCAGATTGAAGAACTGCATATGTTTATTATAGAGAAAAATATTAATCTGGAAATTACACAAATTTGATGGGGAGGGTGTCTAAAACTTAAACTTGCAGATTTTATTGACATTTTAAATCTCAAATCTTATTTACATTGCTAATACTGCATAATTTGCTAAAGATATGTTAGCATCAGACTTCTTAAAAGATGCCAAAAATGACATTAACTACATGCAGTGCTCCTGAACTTATGAAATTTGTGAATATATAACAATCGATCAATCTTCATTATGTAGGAAGTTTTAATAAAATTATCATCTTGTGGAGCCTATAAAGATTGTATATTGCTAAAGATAGCGATGGACACACATTAAAAATATTTTTTAATAAGATTACATGAGGAGCATTAATAGATTTATGTCTTATAATCTTTTTAACAAGACTGGTTGGTTGTGATATACTTGATACTACATTCAAATTTGAAACGTATTTTTAGAGGTTTGTAGCAGACAGATAAATGGCCTACTTCATATCCTGGGGTTCATGACTCCTGTTGAAAAGTTTGTAAATCCTCCATTAATACATAAACAGTACATAGGGTGCTGAATTTAATGGATCCAGGCTTATAGTTTCCTACTTTCTGGTGACTTCTAAAACAAACTAGGAGGTAGATTGCAATCTTAAAGAGTTTTACAGGCCCCTCCTCTCAAAACTTATCCCCCTTGATAATATTTAAACATTTTTTGAATACCCCACACAGCATCAGTGAAGATCTACACCAAGAAGCAGGAAATTTTATAAAGTTGTTGCCTCATCATCATAAGATCTGATCATTTACCCAATACCGTTTTTTATTTCCTGGAGAGTTCTGTAAAGGGAGACACATTTGTCAACAGGGGAGGTAATTAAAAGATCTTTTGAAATTTGTCTTCAATAAATAATTTTGCTCCTAGATGTAGTTCATACAAGAGAACAGATGTTTAAAGGTGTTTTGGTGCTTTAGCGTGTAAACTCTTCAGGGCTTTATAGACTTCATTCCTCTCTATTACTCGGTCATAAAGCTGAAGTGCTGTTGTGTTAAAACTTAGTTTTTATAAGTAAAACACTTTTTAGTAAGATAAAAGGTATTTATCTCATTTGATTAACCTTTATTATATTGTGTTTATCAGTTTGACCATGTTGGGCAGGGTTTGTTAAATAAGTCAGGGCAAGTTTTATTACACTGCATATGTACCCCACATTCTTTTTGTAACCGCCTTTTTATTTGACATCAAAATCATGAAAAACAAAACCTGTTCATAAGGCGGTAAATGATTACTGACGTCAAGAAAAGCAAAACGCAAGCTGGCATGAGGGCGGAGGGGAGATGATGACCTTGATCTGATTAACCTGAAACTTAAGGTCACAGACAATCAAATGTGATATCGGTAATTTATCACATGTTCCAGGTTTCAGATTTAATAAATCCCTTAATGATTACAAAAAAAATCATCTCAATATGATGCAGATGTTTTGTTTCTTTTCATCTAATAATCACTTGGTGCATGTTAGATATACAGACCTGGTTGTTCTTCGTTACTTCAGATGGAAATGAGCTCAAATTCATGAATTCAGAAACAATGTTAAGGAATCTAGGAAATTTGGTCAATAATTTCCGGGTTTTTTTTCTGATTAATGAAGACAGATATAAAAAGTTTATTAGAGCAAATAAAATTATTTTTTTTACTTTCTCTTAAGTATTTGTCTGACACTGTGATTTGATACATTGCTTATTTTTTTTATGCAGTGGTGCCAGCATGGAGCTTGTGTGGCAAAATCAATCCCCAAAAGAGTTGATGGAAGCTGGGGTGATTGGGAGATGTATGGTGACTGTACCACATCCTGTGGGGGAGGGGTTCGAATGGCCATCCGCAAATGTAACAACCCTGAGTAAGTTCATGAAGCTAGGTCATTCTGTGTGTTTCCTTTCCTCAGCAATGTTTAAAGAAGATAATTAATAATTCTGGATTGAGTTGAAGTAATCATTAAATAAAGGCCACACCTCCTTTAATGAAGAGGGACCATCAGTGTGCATGTACAGAACTGAAAGCATGTTTTATTTAATATTCTGATAAGCAGAATAGTTTATAATTAAATCTTCTGTGAATAAGATGTAAAATTTCCCTAAGTTGGAGCTATTTAATGATGGTCTTTTGTATTCTTTGTTTTGTTGCCTACTCATGTTTTCTGTTGCAGGCCAGCCAATGGAGGTCGGTACTGCACCGGACAAAGAACCAGATATAAATCGTGTAATACCAAGGTAAGACAGGGCCTTGAACGGGAACAGAGAGCTGAAACATTTCAGCATCTTCCTCTTTTTTACCCACTGATAAAATGCAAGTTTTATGTATCTGTAATGGTGCTCAAGTGCAGGGGAGTCAACGACCCCACAACAATACCTTAATTATTGATCTCCCATGATGCAGTGCAACAAAACCTACAACTTCCCAGCAGTCTCTCCTGCAAAGTTGACAATTATGTATTTAGGAAGTAACAAAATTAAGATAGCAGAAAGATTTTTTTTTGTTAAGGTATGAAGTTTGAGGTTCTCCAGTTAGATTCTGCAAGTAAGCATTTTGTTAGATAGAGGAGGAGGGGTTTTTTTATTGTAATTTTTGAATTAATCATGAAGTTTTAAAAAATTTAGATGAACCAATGGCCATTATAAACATAAACCAGGTGTTGCTATCAGGAGTAGACCTATCGGGGTACTGTTTTGAGTGATAGTAACAAATGAGAAGACTGTGTGAATAATGCAACATGCCTACAGAGTCCAAGAGTTGAACAGGTTCAAAATCGTTCATCTTTTCCTATAAATAAACATTAATTATTGGATTCCCAGGATGTTCTGCCATATTGGCAGTATTTTGGTGTTTATGGGAATCTAGGTGCTTGAACAGGGTTGAATAGCCTCAAAGTCAGGGGATGTGTATTTTTTCCCCTTTGCAATTTTTTTTGTTTTGTTTATAGCCCTGGATGTTTGATAACTTGTTTTTGTTGATAGTTATATGAACCTCATTGTGTGATTGTGTAATGTTTTTGACCCTGAATTGGGTTTTTATTTTGTAGCCCTGTGACCCTGGCAGCAAAGACTTCCGTGAAATACAGTGTTCAGCTTTCGACAACAGCCTGAAATTTCAAGGCCTTCCATCCAATGTCAGATGGGTCCCAAAGTATGCAGGAAGTATGTTAGTTGTCGTCAAACAGAAAATTAAGACATGCGTTAAGGCATTCAAAATTTTCACAAAATTGGATTCTTTTAACCATTAAAACAAAAAAATTTTGTTTGCCACATCAGTTACATTGTGTATCCACTTAGAAATATTTGTAACTATAGAAGAAATAAGTGTACAATGTTCAGGTTTACACATTTTTCTCTGTTTTTTTGACTTGTTAAGAATGGAGTTATTTGTTGTGTTACAGTTCGCTTGAAAGATGTCTGTAAGCTATACTGCAGGGCTTCCTCTAGTTCTGCTTACTATCTTCTGAAAGACAAAGTTGTAGATGGAACCAAATGTGGACCTGATACATTTGATATGTGTGTCAATGGCATGTGCCAGGTAGTAAAAAAAAAGATCTTATAGCAATAAAAGTTAAACTCATAAGTAAAGTACAACTTCATTTGTTGTAATGGCTTGTATTTAAATAAAACATTAAATAATAAGTTTATATTTAAGATCTTTGTAACAAAAATTAAATGAAATTTCTGTGAAGCTGTACTATCATGTTAAAATAGAGATATTTGATGTTACATAGAAAGCCGGCTGTGACAATAAACTAGGCTCCACCATGGTGGTAGACAGATGTGGCATTTGTGGTGGTGACAACTCAACATGCCGCATGGAGCGAGTCTTCAATCGTTTCAACCTGGTTAACTTAACTTATGGTAAGGCTGTTTAAGAGTTGAAACAGAGTAGAATAGTCATCTATAATATCTATGATAGCCTTTAGAAACATATTCTTTATTCCAAGTCATCGTCTACATTATTTATTCAAATCGAGGAATTGCAATACAGTTTAACTTTGTATCTTGAACACTGATATCTCAAAAACCCTTGATAAGTTGAATGTTGAAATGGCCTGGAAGTCCCAACCACTTTTTAGCTCACCTGAGCCGAAGGCTTAAGTGAGCTTTTCTGATTGAAATTTGTCCGTTGTCTGTCGTTGTCGTAAACTTTTCACATTTTCATCTTCTTCTCAAGAACCACTGGGCCAATTTCAACCAAACTTGCCACAAAGTATCCTTGGGTAAAGGGGATTCAAGTTTGTTCAAATGAAGGGCCACGCCTTCTTCCAAGGGGAAATAATTGTGAATTCATGAAAAATTAATGGCATCATTTAAAAATCTCCTCAAAAACCACTGTGCTTGAAAATACGAAACTTATGTGAAAGCATCCTCAGGTAGTGTGGATTCAAGTTTGTTAAAATCATGATCCCTGGGGGTAGGGTGGGGCCACAATGGGGGATCAAAGTTTTACATAGGAATACATAGGAAAAATCTTTAAAAATCTTCTCCTCAAGAACAGCAAAGCCATGATGGGTCATATTTATATGGAAGCATTCTCAGGTAGTGTAGATTCAAGTTGGTTCCAGTCATGACCTCCGGGCTAGGATTGGGCCACAATTGGGGATCAGAGTTTTACATAAGAAAACATAGGAAGAATCTTTAAAAATCTTCTTCTCAAGAACAGTAAAGCCATGATGGGTCATATTTATATGGAAGCATCCTCAGGTAGTGTAGATTCAAGTTTGTTCAAATCATGACCCCCGGGTGAAGGGTGGGGCCACAATGGGGGATCAAATTTTTACATAGGAATATATAGGAAAAATCTTTAAAAGTCTTCTTCTTAAGAACAGCAAACCCATGATGGGTCATATTTATAGGGAAGCATCCTCAGGTAGTGTAGATTCAATTTTGTTCCAGTCATGACCCCCGGGGGTAGGGTGAGGCCACAATGGGCGATCAAAGTTTTACATAAGAAAACATAGGAAAAATCTTTAAAAATCTTCTTCTCAAGAACAGCAAAGCCATGATTGGTCATATTTATATGGAAGCATCCTCAGGTAGTGTAGATTCAAGTTTGTTCAAATCATGACCCCCAGGGGTAGGGTGGGGCCACAATGGGTGATCAAAGTTTTACATAGGAATATATAGGGAACATCTTTAAAAATCTTCTTCTCAAGAACAACAAAGCCATGAATAGTCATATTTAAATGGAAGCATCATCAGGTAATGTAGATTCAAATTTGTACAAATCATGATCCCCCCCCCCCCCCCCCACACACACACACACACACAAACCAGTTTATATTTAAACTTTTCAAGACTGAACTGATTTCTGCTTTTTTCTAGCCAGAGTGCTCAGGTGAGCGATGTGGCCCCTGGGTCTCTTGTTCTTTATGTCTTTTACCAGTAACTCGATTTCTCAAATCCTCAGCTATCTTTTTCTCAGCCCCACTGAGTTTGAGATAACATGGTTTTTACTGTATATTGGTATCTACCCTGAGTAACCGATGAAGGAAAAATGGAGAAAAATAGCAAAGAAATTTGTATTTGTCATTGACTGTGATGTAAATAAATTTGTGTCAGTAGAATACAAGTTTTTATCATTGATAATTGTATTGATTTCTTTAGGGTACAACTATGTTCATACCATTCCAACTGGAGCAAGAGAAATTGTGATAAAACAGCACGGTGTAGTGTCCGGACTTGATGAAGATGGCAATTTTCTAGGTACTTTTTTTGAATGCTATGCATGGCCTCTGTCACTAGAGATACATTTTAAAATGAATTATTCTTTTGGAATATTTGATCAGGGAATTCTATACTAACGGGATAAGCAACTTCCTCAGATGTTTATTTGCCGAAAATGTCAAACATAACCTTACAAGTTTTTCAAACTGCTTATTCCCAGTAAAGATTTTAGTGTTTGATGAATGTAACTTGTTCGTATTGTTTATGAGGATATATGTTCAATAAATTTTAAAGCATAATTGTAAAAAATTTAAACAGTCATCACAATTAGACAAAAACTCTGAAATAAGGCTGGTCAGGGGCATGTGTTGGTTTGAATATAAACAAAATAATACAAAGATTTAAGAGTATAATCAGTGCAAATGACATATTTTGAATAATTTTTGATTGATAAAAGTTATGTTATATGTGATAATATCAGAGATATATTTTTAAAAAGTTATATTTTTAAAAAATTTCTTGTGAGATACTCCTTAGTACAGCTGTATATAGTATATAGGTCCATGATTTGATTTTCAAATTTTGAAATCCTTACTCAGATTTTAATAAAAATTTGTTAAAATTGTTAACAGCTTTAAAGAATGAAACTCATCGTTTCATTTTGAATGGCAACAAGACCATAAATGTGGCCAAGACCAGGATTCGAGTGACAGGAGCCTGGATAGAATACAGTGGATCAGGGGCAGTTGTAGAGAAGATCAATGCTACAGGACCAATCCAAGAAAGCATCTCACTATGGGTACGCAAGAAAGAACAGAAATTGTAGTTATCCTTCTCAAATTTAAAAATATGAAAACAATCATTATACCAAATTATTTATGAGAGGAAAAGAAATAGTTCTTCCATTTTATAAAGAATTTTAAAGGAATTGCCTTTGGTAAATGAATATAAAGAATCCATTTACGCCCATCCTCATTGATATCATAGTGTTAACATATTACATTTGGCTGTTAATCTATCTAGAGCCTTTGGTGGAAAGCACCTTCTAAGTCAAGTACGTCACTAGATGTCTTGTACATTTATTCATTAATGCAATCAAACCTCATTATGTCGAACTCGAAGGGGCTGAGAAAATACCTCGAGATAACGGAGGATTCGAGAGATCCGGGTAAAATACTTAATGAATAAGTAGTTGGGACCTCAAAATTACTCAGATATATTCATGGTATTCGAGATATCCATGTTCAAGATACCCAAATTCAACTGTATATGCATTCAGAAATGTGCTTAATCAAATCAATGCTATCTTGTTGAAAAATTAATTTCTGTCAAATATCATGCATGTTTTAGTATAATAAATTTACAGCACTCATGAAGCATAGATCTTTGAACCCATACTAGAGTTTTGAAGAGGGTAGTTTTCAAATACCCCCTCCCCATCTCTCTCTCTCTAGCTCTCTCTAAGAATGTGAAATTTCTTTATCTGATTATTTTAATGTAAATTTTATAGTTTAATCTGAAGCTGAAATGTTGAGATAAACTTGGATTGTGAGATTTAGAGATGTAGATTATTTGTGATAATCCTTTTAATTCCTAACCCCCTTCTAGTTCCTGTTGAGTATTGCCTCTGGTGACCCAGTCTGGCAGTGAGCTGCTCTCTATCCCAGTAAACATTGAGTTGATCATGTATCCTCTGTTGTTTACATCCATCACCCCCTGTTTTCCATCATGTAGTGTAGGTCAGGAGGTCTCCTCTGTATCCAAAACTTAAACAAATGAAGCCCCTGTTCTAATTGTAACATATTGTTTTCTGTCCAAAATAACAATTGTTTCGGGTGTTTTCTTCTGTTTGCTTGTCAGAACCTTCTTGTTTCTAATTTTTCACCGATTCCTGAATTCTCAGCAATATATTTTTGTGAGATATTTTCAGACCTTTTTACAAAGAGATGAATTACTTATGTGTAATTTTACAAATGGTTTGAAGGAGTCTCAGATTTGCTTAAGTAGGTCTGATTATGTGAGTTTTGTGTAAAGATTTTTGTAATGTAGCCCATATAGCTTCAATGAAAACTTTCTTCAGAAATGAATAGAAAAAAATATACCCGTTATCAAGCAAATTTGCCGAAAATGAAATAAAAATTGAAGGTTCTTTCTTAATTTTGGAAGAGAATTACAAAAAGAAATTCTAATTGCAATTTTAGAGAGAGGGAGAAAAGAGTTGTTTTTGAAAATACTGTCCTGTAAATGATTTGTTATTTCAGAAATAAGTTGCTGCTTTTCCACCATGTTGTTATAAGTTATATACATTGCAGGTGCTGTCAGTTGGAGAGTTATTTCCCCCTAATATAGAGTACACCTACGTCCTTAATGTGGAGTCACGGTTTGTGTGGAGTAGTGATGGGCCATATGAACCATGCAACAATACATGCCAAGGTAGGCAAATATCACCTCCTATATTCATTTACTCACAGAATTATATAGATATCTTGTGTTATTATATTTAAGAAAATGAAGAGTGGAAAATAATGTACACGTACAACTTAAGATTTTATGCTTCAGTTGTGAGTTTATGCTCAATCACTTGATCCCCCAGCATACTCCTTGTTGCAGGTTTAAGGATGGTAATATTTTACCTGGGATATACATGTACCAGTATATGGTAGAAATATTGTACATTTAGGTTTCAGAAAGAAAACAATTAGGTGTGTTATATGTATATGGTAATATAGTATATATTTTTAGGTTATAAATTTGATTTGTTTGTTTGATTGTTGCTTAAAGTCTCTCTCAAGAATTTTTCACTCATATGGAGACGCTCTACCACTGCGCCATGCAGGCGACTGTAGGTTATAGAAAGAGGACTATTGTTTGTGTTCTATGATAATATTGTATAACTAGGTTACAGAGAGAGAATTGTTGTTGTATGGTTATATTGTATATATTTGTAGGTTACAGAAAGAGGACTGTTGTGTATGTTATAAAGTTATATTGTATATATTTGTAGGTTATAGAAAGCGGACTGTTGTGTGTGTTATATGGTAATATTGTGTATTTGTAGGTTATAGAAAGAGAACCGTTGTGTGTGTTATATGGTTATATTGTATACATTTGTAGATTACAGAAAGAGGACCGTTGTGTGTGTTATATGGTAATATTGTGTATTTGTAGGTTACAGAAAGAGGACTGTTGTGTATGTTATAAAGTTATATTGTATATATTTGTAGGTTACAGAAAGAGGACTGTTGTGTATGTTATAAAGTTATATTGTATATATTTGTAGGTTATAGAAAGCGGACTGTTGTGTGTGTTATATGGTAATATTGTGTATTTGTAGGTTATAGAAAGAGGACCGTTGTGTGTGTTATATGGTTATATTGTATACATTTGTAGATTACAGAAAGAGGACCGTTGTGTGTGTTATATGGTAATATTGTGTATTTATAGGTTACAGAAAGAGGACTGTTGTGTATGTTATAAAGTTATATTGTATATATTTGTAGGTTACAGAAAGAGGACTGTTGTGTATGTTATAAAGTTATATTGTATATATTTGTAGGTTACAGAAAGCGGACTGTTGTGTATGTTATAAAGTTATATTGTATATATTTGTAGGTTACAGAAAGCGGACTGTTGTGTGTGTTATATGGTAATATTGTGTATTTGTAGGTTACAGAAAGCGGACTGTTGTGTGTGTTATATGGTTATATTGTATATATTTGTAGGTTACAGAAAGCGGACTGTTGTGTGTGTTATATGGTAATATTGTGTATTTGTAGGTTACAGAAAGAGGACCGTTGTGTGTGTTATATGGTTATATTGTATACATTTGTAGGTTACAGAAAGCGGACTGTTGTGTATGTTATAAAGTTATATTGTATATATTTGTAGGTTACAGAAAGCGGACTGTTGTGTATGTTATAAAGTTATATTGTATATATTTGTAGGTTATAGAAAGCGGACTGTTGTGTGTGTTAGTGATGATGAAGAGAAGATTATTGTCTCAGATAAAAAATGTGAGCGTCTTGAGATTCCCAAGCCAATCCCAAGAACAGAGCATTGCAATATGGAATGTTCTCTTAGGTAAAGTTCTTTTCTCAAAAACATTCAATTACCAACTTTCTAAAAGTTGAAATTTGTTAAGCTTTCATTATTTTTGTTTTGAGCAAGTTTCATTTTTTTTTTTGATAATGAAAGAAAACTTGCATTTGCCTGGTCCCACCCTGAACCATTTTTTTAAGGAAGCTGGGTTGGAGCCACAAAAAGGGTCTTTTTTATGTGAAAATGTAAAGGAGATATAGATACAGGACAATGTTTTTTTTTTTTTGATTAACAAAAAGTGGGTGTTTTACAATTGGTACTATAATATGATAATTAATGATAGAACTTGAAGTTTACACTCATTAGCTCACCTCGACGAAGTCAAGATGAGCTTATGCTATACCCCCGGCGTCAGCGTCGGCGTCCCGGTTAAAGTTTTAGGAGCAAGTCCCATTCCCAAGTAACTTTAAGCCCTACCTAGACCAAACTTGCATGGATGATGCATCTAGGGATGGACACTAACAAACCTGCTTTGGATGCTGGATCTGACCTAGATTTTCCAGATGAGTGACCAGGTTAAAGTTTTTGGAGCAGGTCCATTACCAAGTAACTATAAGCCCTACCTAGACCAAACTTGCATGGATGATGCATCTAGGGATGGACACTACCACACCTGCTTCAGATGTTGGATCTGACCTAGATTTTCCAGATGAGTGACCAGGTTAAAGTTTTTGGAGCAGGTCCATTCCCAAATAACTTTAAGCCCTACCTAGACCAAACTTGCATGGATGATGCATCTAGGGATGGACACTAACAAACCTGCTTTGGATGCTGGATCTGACCTAGATTTTCCAGATGAGTGACCAGGTTAAAGTTTTTGGAGCAGGTCCATTCCCAAGTAACTATAAGCCCTATCTAGACCAAACTTGCATGAATGATGCGTTTAGGGATGGACACTGCCACACTTGATTTGGATGCTGGATCTGACCTAGATTTTCCAGATGAGTGACCAGGTTAAAGTTTTTGGAGCAGGCCCATTCCCAAGTAACTATAAGCCCTACCTGGACCAAACTTGCATGGATGATGCATCTAAGGATGTACACTAACAAACCTGCTTCGGATGCTGGATCAGACCTAGATTTTCCACATGAGTGAATTTTAGCAATAATTTAACTAAATTAGCATGGATGCTGTATCTAGGGATGAACACTTCCAAACTTTCTTTGGATTCTGAATCTACTTACATTTTCTAGATGAGTGACCAGGATAATTTTTTTTTGGATTAGCTATATAAAATTATGGCCTGTTATGATTAAACTTGCATAGATGGTGCATTCAAGGATGAAACTTCCAGACTTGCCTTGGATGTTGGAACTGACCAAAATTTTCTTGATTAGTAAACAGTTTTTTGAGCAGGTCTATTTCCAAGTAACTATAAGTCCTACTTAAATCAAACTTGCATGGATATTGATCTTGGGATGTACCCTAACTAGAAAAAAAATATGATGTGAAATTTGCCTTACTTATAGATAACATTCGTCGAGGTGAGCTTCGTAATCTTTGATTACCTATGTTTTTAAGGTGGGAGGCTGAAAGACATGAATGTTCAGCTAGATGTGGAGAAGGGGTGTCTAAACAGACTGTAAGGTGTATAAAGAAGACCAACTGGAGGGAAGAAACTGTCTCTGAAGATCAGTGCAAGGGGTCAGGGCACCGCCCTGGGGACCTTGTTATGTGTACAGGGGAGTGTAATCCCACACAGTGGCAGTACACAGAGTGGTCCAGGGTAAGATTATGAGGTCAGGTATTGTTATCTGTTCTATTGTCATCCAAAAACTTTTGAACATTCTCAGCCTTTTCTGCGATGGTTGAGTTTATTTCATCCAATTTTGATATGTGGTGTCTATTTGGTTAAAGGGAAGTAAGTGATATGAAATACCATAGTAAAAAAAACCATAATTGGGTTCTACGTACAATGTAGGCACAAACGTAGGGCTTAGTTAATAATTATAAAAAATGCATTTTATCTGTAAAAATTTTCCTTATTACTCAGCAATAAACATAATATCCCCCACTATATTGTAAAATTCATGTCAAATGGGTCCAGAGTTCTAGTTTTAGGTCGGATTGAGTTTCTCAAAGCCTCAGAAACTTGTGAGTCTTAGGTTGCCGTCAAAGCTCATTGGCCTCTTGTTAAAAAAAGGATTTTAAACTCTAAGGTTATCTGTAGCACTGACAGTTACAGTAGAGACTTATCAGGAAACATGCTTCTTTTCCTGTGAACATTTATTAACAATTATTGATATGCTTAATAAACACTTCCTCTACCCAGTGGCTTTTAATCAAAATTACTTCATTACTATGTTGGAAGATATTTTTGAAGTGTTGAAGTACCCTTATAATTTACCATTGAACAGCATGGCAGATGTTTCTGAGACAAAGTATTGATTTTGGCAGTATGTAAACAGAATAAAGTTTCACACTCAGATTTTTATTGTCGAAATAAAATTTTAGTCATACTTGTTTCACTTTCACAGTGCACTAAAACCTGCGGAGGAGGATTCCAGGAGAGGGTAGGGAGGTGTATGGATTATCGTCAGAATGAGCTTCCAGACACCGAGTGTGATGACACAGGGAAGGTGATGATCCAGAAATGTAATGAACACCCCTGTCCGGAGTGGCACGCCAGTGTCTGGAATGGGGTAAGGAAGACATGGGGGTCCTAGAACTTTGTCAAAATTTGGTCAATTTTGTGCCAGTCTCGCCTTTGCAAAGTTCGATTTTTTTTTTCTCTTTCAGTGTTCCCATACATGTGGAGCAGGAATCCGACACAGGAAGATCTTCTGTTACCAAGGAAAAACTAAAGTCCCCGAGAAGGAATGTGACAGAGACAGTCGGCCCTCAAACATGGAAGTCTGCAATCAGGGACCCTGTCCTATTTGGCACACATCAGGCTGGGAGAGGGTATGTACATCAGTGTGTATATATTAGAAACAATTTGTCATCAGGATAAAGGAAGTGGCTTACTGAAACTCTGATGTAACTATTTGTTGATAAAAGAATTGTTGTTTGGTTTTCCTTACTATGGAATAAAGTTATTTTGTCCAGAAAATACACTGAATTCTTGTACTTGACAGTCATTGTGTATAAAGAATCTGGTTTAAAGCTGTAGGTAACAAAGGGTTTATTCTGAAGTTTCTTATTCTGAAATTGGAGCTTGATATAAGCTGCAGTATATGATACTGGAATGATTATGCCCTGATAGTATCTTTCACTTTTTTTCATCTGTGAAAGAAAGTTTATTTCTGTAGATAATTCAAACCAATAAAGAGATAAACATTGATATATGGAATGATAAAAGAAAATATGATTTCCTAATCAGTATTCCACATTTATTTACCATAATAAATGTATATGTTTGCAGATATGCATGGAGACCAAGAAGAAAATGATTCATTTTAATTTAATAAAGCAATAATGATATAGAGATATCATCATTATTGACGTATCTACATGTATATTACTGTACACTGCTGTGCAGCCGTGTATATACAGTAAGGTAGAATCATTGGCCTTAGATCCAGACAGTCATGTAACTGACCATTCTCTTTGAGAGCTTCTTGTAAACTGATTGATGAAATGCTAAGATTATTGTCAAGATCCTGTAGATCAGTAGCTTGATTAGGTTCATCTGGGTTATCTGCCCTTGAGTGGCCATGGTGTGATGGATTATCTACCCCTGATCTCTCAGATAATCTGTCATGTATTAGATTAGACAGATAAATTCTCCATGCTGGCTCCAGATAATCCATAAGCCGCTGTTCTATGTTCTGTTTGATGATCTACCACCAAGTTAAAGATGTGAGTGTTGCATCTAATTAGGATTAAGGTTCAGATAGGAACCTGAATTTAACCTCTCCATTCTATCATTGAGAGTTTATTGATGGGGAGAGATGAGAGAAGTGACATGCAATAAAGTATTCCCCCATTATAAAGCTAGTTTTTTCTGCTCATAATTTTATTGAGAAGATGTAGCTGTTCTTCTTGGTCTATAACTTTGAATTGAAATATGTCTCATGATTGTACATTTATTATTGCATTGTATTCCTATATATTCTCGTAGAAATGTAGCAGTAAGAAAACAAATTTGAAAATTTTCAAAGAAACGGCTTTTTTTTTTTTTTGATGTTCAAGACTTCTGATGAATTAAATATATTTAAAATGTACTGAAAGTTGGGAAATGCATACTTTAATTAGAGAGTTTTAAACAATTGAAAATTACTAGGAAATCCACAATGAACAAACTTCAATCTTTGGTCTCCTTTAGTTTTATTAGAAAGTAGTAAAGCTGGAGTAATTTTGATTAAATGAAAATGCATTTAACCTGACAAGAGTACTTTAATTTTAATCTCCTTGTAAACAACAAAGCCTGGAGACTTGATTAGAGTTAATCTCACTGTCAAGTCCATGCCATTATTGTGGGTGTCGGACTGTTTTGAGTATAGGGTTGAAAAGGCCAGGGGCAGGTCAAAAAAGTCATCAGGACATATTTTTACTCAAGTCAAATATAAGTTGTGGTGATTTTTCAGCAAACTAGGAGAGGGAGGGGCGGATGGAGGGGTATGAGTGAGAATTGATGTGACATGATAAGAAGAAGAGACACAGTGATAGGACTTTTATAGACAAGCAAGGTCAGGGGAGGTGGTAGAGAAGAACTTGAATGGAATTTAATAACTTTGATGTTTCTATCTGAATTCGCTTCATTGAGATTTGTGGGCTGATAATAGACTGTCCCCCATTCATAAAGTGTCTCTACATCATTAGGGTAACAGCTAGGGGTTACAGTTGAGGGGTTTTATGTGGGTAACAGAACAGTCTATCAATTACCATAGCAGTAGAGCAGGGGACTAGATTTTACTTCAGACTGTCATAATTATTTTTCCACATTTTGTCTCTTTAAAGGTGTCCTTGTCTCCTTTATCAGTCTTAGACATAGAGCAGTTAATATGTAAGAAAAAAATGGATATAAAATTTGTTACTTGACATATTTACTATCATGAAAAATTAATTTGAAGAATATGAAAGTTGTGAATATCAAGTTTTAATAAGTGATTTAATTCAGAATGTAAAAAAAAAAAATTTCTGGGACGTTTTGTTACATGTACTCAATATTGCAATACTTATTAATTTTTTTCTTAAAAATACAAACAAACCTTAAACAGCATCACCAGTTCAGAAGTTTTCATTTCTATCTAAGGTAACTTGACACAATTGAAACTGTCACAGTTGACTGATACTTCCAGTCCATATAGTATATATGTCAATGTCAGATATGTCCTCTCAGTCCTACTCATGAAACTTTTCAAAGACATCAGTCTTAACAGTTTGTCGACTTTGCATAATAACAGTACATTGTACTTGCCAGAGGAATTTTTTTATTATTCCGAACAAATTAAATCTTTATTATTTCTTTCTTGATTTTGTGTACAATGAGGAATCATTGCTTTTTACTTGGTCTGAGGCCAGTCATTTGTTTTTCACACAACACTTTTCTTTAATAAACTTAAAGCATTTATTTCTTTGAAGAGCAATGATGAGATCAAAGAGTAGCTTAAAGATGTAGTAGAAAACTATAGTGTAAAGACAATCGCTTGCAAGCACTTTACTGATAGAGTCAGAGACGAGTCAGATTAATTCAAATTGAGATAATCTTCAAATATTTTTTTTTTTAAACAAATGATCTCTTCTTGAGAGTGCTGACTAGTATTTTTTACTCACCTTCACCAAAATGGTATAGCCTTGGGCTCTATATGATGAATTCTGTAGAAGACTGCATCTTTAATTGGGAAATTCTAATGAAATAACAGATAAGAAAAATAGAAATTGAATATTTATCTTCTGATATGTATTAATTGTGATCCTTTCTTTCTGTCAGTGCTCTGTAAGCTGTGGACATGGAGTTTCGGTCAGAAATGTCCAGTGTCGAAGCAAGGAGGGCCAAATCCTACGGGGTGGGGTTTGTGACCCCTCCAGTCGACCTTATGACACAAGGAAGTGTTACATGGGACCATGCCCCCTAAAACCCCGCCTGAAAATGGTAAAGAAGACAAAGTCCCCCAAAATGATGGACATAATGACCACTACTTCTACTACCCCTCCTCCTACAACTACTACAGAAAGAAAGACAACAACAACACAGCAACCAGTCAAGTGGAGAACCAGTGATTGGTCTCAGGTGAGCTAGGTTTCAAATTGACCTGATTGCTCTTAAACAGTGTTGGAGTGTTCTTGAGTTTAAAACAAAAAAAATTGGCACATGGCTGGGTGCTGGTGATCTGTCTAAGCCACAGAATTAAGATTTTGTCGATAAATTGAACAGTTCTCAAACTTGTAAATTGGCATTGGTTTTTGGAGGTTCAAAGGAAACTTGAGAGATGTAGACAACAGTGAAAGGTTATTTAACACATTTTAATCCTTAAAACTGTCAGCTGATTTCATTTCTTCAAATTAAGTTGGCAGCCATGCAAAGCACCTTTATGACCTTGATGAAGATGTGATTTTTTTGAGGGGAGGCTACAAGTCAATATAAAGTGTCTGCTGTTGTTCAAGATATGTCAGGTCATTACACTAATCCAGCATAGATTATCTGTTTTCTGTCTGAGGTTTTTTGTCTTAATTCCCTCCGCCTTGTTTTTATCAAGGCAAGGTTTCAGTTCATAATATTCCCCTAATAGCCAGAATTGATACTGAACAGATTGCAGTATTATATGTAATGGATGCAGAAAAAGTCTATTCAGGAATACATGTATTAAAAATAGTTGGATAGTCGTTAATTGATTTTAAATGTTGAAGCTTTTTCTGAACTTCAAAGGCCCTCTTTAATTCAAAACTGCATATCTAACAAGTAATGTGATTAAATCTCCGGTGGCTAATGAATTCTATTTTAACCTCAAGGACTTTTTTGATTAAAGATTAAAATAGAACATTGATGCACACATGCATGTGTGATTCAAGCCAAAAAAGAAAAAGGAAGCCATGCAGACCGACACAAAAAGTTGTCACATTTTGAAAATGGTATAAGGAATCAGACAAGATGCTCATTAAAATACAGCATCTCACATGTTAATTGGAATTTAACAAGGCAAGGAGAAACATGATCTAGTGCCTCAGACAAGCTTATCCCTGGAAAAAATCTTGCCAGCTTGTAAAGATTGTATCAAGATAACATATGAGAAGCGATATTAATTACCCAAGGTCCACATGTTTAACAGCAGAGGGGATCTGTGTGGTCTGATTGACTGAAGTTATTGAGGGTCAGTCGAGGTCAGAGAGCAAATCAACCCTGCAATGTTATATCTCAATCTATTGAGGCATTTTTACTGTTTTATCAGAAGGTGGAAAGGAAATTTCCTTATGCATATGAGATATCTTAAATATCAAAAAATGTAAATTATAATAGAGAGTTTGAAAGGAGGGACTAACTGCTTAAATTTAATTCGTAAAATAACTTTTAATTTTTGTTCAATTTATCAAATTAATTTTATTATTTGTGGAATTCTTCAACTTAGTTTTTAATTTTTGTTGTTATATGTGTTTACGTCTTTCCAGTGTTCTGTGACCTGCGGGGAGGGCAGGAGGAACCGCTTTGTGAGATGTGAGGATGCTCAAGGCTATGTGAGGAGCCCGTCCCTCTGTGGTCAACTGGACCGACCCATCAGCTCAAAGGCCTGTTCAGAGCGACCTTGTGGATACTGGAGGTCAGGCCACTGGGGACAGGTAAATATAGACCATTTCCCTTCAACTAGAGTAGTACTGCCTAGAATCATGCACCCTGGTAATAGTTAAGTCTTAATCAGAGATAATATATTTACAGGAGACTTCTGATTAGATTGACAACATCTCATTCTCTTAACTCCTAATTTCCTCATGAGATAAATCAGATGGTGATTAAATTGCTTAAAATTTTATATTACAGTAGAAAATGTCACCTCCAGTATTTGATGTAATATTCTGCTTTATTGGCCATCGTAGATTTTTATTATTGGGTGATATATTCATAGTCCTCAAATGCTTCCAAAATGTAGAAAAATAGTCAAACATTAGAAAGTAAAATATGGTAGACCTGCGTAAGATATTTCAAACCTTCCTGCTATATGTAAGTTAAAAAAAAAGTTCTTTACACATTCCTCAGTAGAGGGAACTTTTAAGTGAAGAGTTGAAGGATATTCTGTAACTATAGGATGTGACATTGTATGCAATAAGAATTGACAGACCCACAGCAGTGAGCATTGCTATCTGTTTTCTGATCTCCACTGCTGCAAAACTACACCTCAAACATTGACAGCAAAGCTGATTTTAATGCTGATGAGTCTGTTAACATAGATATAAACTGGCTTGATGTGACAGTATATCCTGTCAAATCCACCATCTTCAGTATCCGTTCAGCACAATAATGAGATAACTCATTGGTGATTTATGAAGGGGGGTAGCTGTTAATTGAAATGATTTGTGATGGAAACGGAAGAGAGCAGAGAAAATTTAAAGATTGATAATTGTTGTCATTCATAATTTTGCCATGCATTTTAAATTGATATAGGAAAAAATGGTTTTACTGTGTTAGAAAAAAAACTGCACCAAATGGAATATCCGACCATTACTTACAGGGGAGATAATTCTAGGGTGATTTATGTATTTCTGTAGCTCTTTAAAGGAAAAATTGAGAACTGTTGTCATTTACCATGGAAAAAAAAGGATATACAATGTAAGAAATAATTAAAATTTTTGGTGATTACTTATAGAATAGACAATTCAGTAGTGATTTATGTGGTGGGATAATATTCAGTTGAAATGAAGTTTATTGTTCTTTTAGGAAGCAATAGAGAGGCCAAAGAATTGTAAAAGATTGATAATTGTTGGCTTTCAAAAATGTGATTCACTTAGCAATGATGTAGAAAATATGGTTTACAGTTACTGTACAATTTAATATCCAGTGTCACTAAGTGAGTGGTTATTTATGAATGGGAAGTAGATGTTTATATATGAATTAAGTAAGAAGAATATTTATAAAATTGATAATTGCTGTCAATCAAAGGTTTGCCATGCACTAAAAAATGATGTTATGGGAAAAATGATTGTAGAATTTGATTAGAATTTAGAAACTTAAAAGGGTTACACAAGTTTGATGAACTGCACTGCAAATACGATTAATTATAGCATTCTAGATTCTAGATTCATAAGTTCTGGAAGCCCGAGGAGCATTAGATTTTTTTCATTTTGAAAAACCAGAGACAGTATCATTAAAAACTTGTACATGTATTATCCTAATATTGTAAACATGCCCATATTTTTTTTTAGCAAAAGTTGCTATATTGGTTGACTAATGTACTGTAATTTTGATACAGTTCAGCTGTACTTGAATATCACCAAATGTTCAATGAGGAAACCATGTTTTATAAAGCTTCCTTCACTTACAGTGCAGTGTGTCTTGTGGGGAGGGAAAGAGGGTGCGTCAAGTCATCTGTTTTAACTACAACCACCAGCGAACATCAGACCACCAGTGTAATGCTGCGATCAGACCAGAAACCGCTCGCAAATGTCAGATGGGGGACTGCCCTGGGGACACTGTGTCAGAAGCACCCAATATAAGTACGACCTCCCCACTGTCTGTTGACTGGAGAACAGGTCCTTGGACCAAAGTAAGGAAATGAGAATAGCATTCTTAAGATTTCATCTTGAAGCTTTGCCTTTAGATTTAATCAATCACTTTCAAAATATGAAAATTAAAATTTTAATTCCAAAGCAGAAAAATAAGCCATAATTAGAATGATATGTCTTGGAGATAAGGATGAGCCAGCAACAACTAAAGCTTTTTGCAGTTTTTCATATGAAACAATATAAAGATACTTTCCATTTAAGTGTTCAGTTACCTGTGATTCTGGCTGGCAGAGAAGATTGGTGGTTTGTCTGTCTAACAATGAACACAGTGAAAAATGTGACGTCGACCGCAAACCAGAGGAGACTCGAGTCTGTAACATGCCTCAGTGTCCATCATGGAAAACCGGGCTTTGGTCTCAGGTATGTTGTGACTTGTTTGTAATTATAGAAGAAAAGTAACCATAACTTTGTTATTTCAATATTCTACCCTTTCTGTGCTTCTTTAGATTTTTTAAATGTGTTTAGTTTGCAAGAAATTTGATACTTGTATTTTCGTTTTTTTTAATAGAACATTTACACAACCCATACTCTTAAATATTAACTTTTGGCCGTGGTAAATACATAATTACTTATTGCAGTGCTCTGTGAGCTGTGGTGGAGATGGAATACAAAGTCGTAGGGTGACCTGTGAAGTGAGCAACAATCACATCCTACAAGACACCATGTGTAACAGCACACAGCGTCCAATTGTCAGACAGGCCTGCAACAGTGGCCCATGCCAGACTAAGCGCCGCTGGAAAGTGGACCCTTGGCAATCGGTAAGACGCAATAGATGGTATGAAAGGTATTATAAGTTGTTACGAGATAGACAGTATCAAGAATGGTTACGTAATCAAAACCGGGTTCAGAATCGTAACCAGGCACGAAACCAACACCGAAGGCGTTACCAGCAATACAATCGTTACCAACAACGCAATCATAACCAGCGTTATAGAAGTAAAATTTGGTCAGATAGATATCGACAGCAACCTTGGTGGATGAGACGTTACTGATTTTATAAGAAAGTCTATTGTGCAGTCATCATTATTTTTTTGAGGGCCGAGAAAAAAAAAGTATTTTTATTTATGCCAGACTTCACACTGTCTTGAATTCAGATACCAAAGCTCTGCTACAGATGTGTCATTGGAATTCATTTTCTAAGATTTATAAAAGTTTTTGACATTTTTCAAAAGTACCTATCAATTCTTAATTGATGAAGGTGCAACTGTAAACTAAGGAATGATGATATTTGATGATAATAGAACACAACTTGAGAAAGAACTGGAATTTCAGTACAGACACCTATACTTTATAAAGAAGTATAAATGTCTCTTTACAATTCATTAATCCTACCCAGTAGAAACATTGGAATCTGAGTGCAGGCTGAAAGACTCTTTAATCAGGAAGCCTTTTGCTTGTATAAATGATGGTTTTGTAGCTATTACATCAGAATTAGAAATGTTCCAAGTACTGCATGCAATCTTATAGCTCCTTATGATTCCAAACGTGAAGATGATATCATGGTTTTGTGCAATCCTTCTGCGGTTGTTTTTCTGTTTTCATGTCATAGAGAACATAATTTTTATATTTTGATGTCTACCTCATGTTTTTTAGTTGTTTATTTTTCTATTGCTTTAATATTTATTATATATCAAGACTTCTTGGAAATTAATTTGGTGCAAAACATTTTTTTTCATGTTTCAACTGCATATTATGAAGTATGTAATATATACATCAAGGATTGTTAGAATTCTTCACACTGTGAGCAAAACAAATTAATCTAAAAGTGCGTAAATGAGTTAGTGGGGCAATGTTAATTAAAATTGTTGTTTGTGATGTAAAGAATCACAAATAATTCTGAAGAAAGTGACGCACAATCTGTAATGAGGTATTGAACAGCCTCCTATGATCTAGAACAGCAATAAACAACATTTTGAAGGACTTACATCAAGGTGATATTAACAATCACAGCCTGTCAGAATTAGGACTGTAATCTATCGCCCTCGATTACGCTCTTCTATTGCCCTTCATTACGTTCTTAACAATCCTCTTCATAATTGTTTCCAGCTTATTTTTTATTTCTTCAAAAAATCTTGAAGAATTTTTTTTTTCTCACTCTAGAATTTGTACGATATTTTGTATGAATGCCAACTGGGCCAAAGCGGTAGAGATTTTTATTGATGATTCTCCAAGTCTGGCTGGGTGGCTTGTTGCCATTAGAAAGTAAAACTGTTCATTGCGGTTTATGACCTTTAAATATCGGTCTAGTGATCCACCCAGACCAATCAGCATTACCTCCCCTTACAACATTTTATCAAATTTATCTGACATCTGTGATCTTTTTTATACATTGAGGTGCAATCCCAGCATATTGCACACTTCTTTTATGTAAAAACATCATGTCTGAATGATAAAAAGGTTATAACAGTGTATTAGCCTAGAGACTGGATAATTGGCTTCTATAATCATTTTTTCCCCATTGTATTAGAACAGTTTCAAAGAAAATACGTCATGTTTACTCGGTGCATCAGCAAAAAAAAGTGTTTCAAAATGCAAGAAATTTCTTAATTGATACTTTTTGTTTCTAGAACTTGAACAGAATTGCAAAAAAAGTTGATTCAATTAGGCTTGCTGAGCTTGTGCATTTTTCCTCGAAATTTCCACCTGTTAAAATCTGCTATGTGCAGGTTACTGTGGTAAGGAAAACCTTGACTTTGCTTCACATTTTTGAAATGATCAGACAATCGTGTTTATATAATCAGTGGGTGGTAAATTCAACAGCCTCAGCTGCTGCATAAATACCAAGCCAAACATGACGTTAGTGTCTCTGAAATACTTTTTCCCTTCTGCTCATTTCAAATTATTTTCAGGTTGTTTTTTAGTAATTAGGTTTTGAAATTTAAGTTACACAAATGGATGATGAAATTTAAAATATACTGAAAGAAAACTAGAACAAGAGGCCCATGGGCCAAAATAATCACCCGAGTCACTTTGGCCCTGATGTTCTTCATCAACAGTTAAGAAATCTTAAAAATCATAAAAATGTTGATATTCCATATTGTGAACCAAAATCTAGCCTTGAGGGAGCTATGATTAAATCAAACTTGAATCTTCACTAATTCTTAATTATCACCTGTTAAAAGAGGGTTTGGCCCTTCATTTGATCAAACTTGAATCCCCTTTACCCAAGGATGCTTTGTAGCAAGTGTTGTTGAATTGGGCCATAGGCTTTGGAGAAGAAGTTGAAAATGTGAAAAGTTTACAGAAGACACACGACAGACAGACAGACAGACAGCTAGACACATGGACACCAGACAGTCTTCAATCAGAAAAACTTGTGACACTTGAGCCTTTGGCTCAGGTGAGCTAATAAAAAGAAGCAGATCTATTCCTAAGGATGTAACATCATTTAATATTAGCATTTTTTACCATCATTAAATCTGACCAGATTTATACTGTTTTACTTTAAGCATGGAATAGATAATTGCCCTTTAAGGTTAAAAACAAATCCTGCTTGTGCAATTTTTTTTCTTGAGTATACAAGTGATTTCAAAGGTTTCATGTAATTTAATATATGTGTGTAAGTTCTCTGTGATCTCGAGAGTTCACTGTGTGAAAATCTTTGACATACATGGTGAATTTATGACAAAAGTAGAAGGATATTCTGTGTCACATCATTTAAAGCCCAATACCACCCCCCCCCCCCCTCCCGGGCATGCAGTGTATGGGAAATAGTGTGGTAGAGATTGAACAGATATTTTTCTGAGGCTCTTTGATGAGAAATCTTAGGTATTGGCAAAACCTAGGATTTTTCTTGAAATAGATTTATACAAGCTTTTAGGAGATATTATCTTCATCTGATAAAGAGCTCATTTTTCAGAAAAAAAATCATTCTGTATTCAGAGAAAAATATTGTAATGTTGGAATTTTGAAAGAAAAAGAGTATAACTGTACATGCATGTTAAACATTCTTATTTTAATGAATACTGTGTTTTTATAGAAAAAAAAAAGTTATTGAGTGTACTCTACTTTATTAAATAGTACTCAATCTCTACTTTAAATCACACTTGTACAGAATTTAGAATTCATTCTAATTTTTAAAAGATACCCCTTCTAGTACTTTTAGTTTCCAATATTTATTCAAGAAATTTTGACTTATTGTGTGTGTGTGTGTTGGGGGGGGTCCTTTAATTGTTATGAAATAAGACACACAGAAGGTTTCCACTTTTATCATAATGACCAGTATACTATAAATGTATTGATATTATACAAGTACTTAGATTTTTTGGTGTATTAATAGTCCATGTATTTATTTGCATTCAGAATTATACAGTGTCAAGTAGCAAAGCGATTTTGTAGGTAAAATTAAGTGAAATATTGACTGTATTTAATTTTGATTGTGATATTCAATACATTTTTGTTACAGCTTATTTTGATATTTTTCTTTGAAATTAATATTTTTAATAGAAATGGTGCTTATTTTCTCTTATAATTTTTGGTCTGTGATATATATATATATTTATATTATTCTATGTGTATTAATTTTTGTATGTGCCAAAAAAAAATTGGTTGTACATTTGTCATATTAAAGCTATTTTTGATACCAGTTGTCATGTTTCCATGGAAAACCACAAGTAGAAGGCCTAAATAAGAGTTTCTATCCATTCCTCTGCAAGTTACCCCCCTTCTGTTCCTTCCTACCTTTGTACCCTCTGTAGTGTAGAGAGACTAATTGCAGATCAAAAGTAAAGACATGTAATCTTATAAGAAATTAAAGTTTTACTTGTCAGATTGAGGGATTTGACACATCACACCAATTCTTTTTGCCTTTACTTTGTATAGCTTATTTAGTAAGCAAAATTTCTGAAAATTTGGACAAATATCATATAATTATCAACATCCAGCAGTTGATCATTGATTGATATTTTAGATTTTACTTGTTTGAATAGTTATTAATCTTTATTAAATTAAATAAATTAAAATATTGACCATCTGATCAAGCAACCAAATGATATACAAGACAATATAAGAATCTCAACAAAAAACTTTCCCAGACTTCTAGTAGAAACATTTGATGCTTTAAATTATTTGTCCAAACACAAGTACTCTCTAAGTAAAAGTATGGAGGAAAATGGACTGGATATTTAAGCAATGAATTGAATGATAAAGAAAAGGCAATGAAATAAAACCAATCTCTTCAAGATGCCATTCTTTCCTGTTGAATACTGAATAAAACTATTGCAAAAAATGTCTGTGAAATAAGAAAACAATAAATGTTCAGGTTAACATTAATGTCATGGAGCCCCATAGACTTTATCTTCCTTCTCTCCAAGAGATTCCTTGTCAGTTTTTAAAATCTACAGTCAAACCTGAATATTCTAAAAGCAGATCTTTGTAATTTATAAACCAAGAATTATTAAAGAAATACCCTGTCTTTAGCCTCATCTGAATTTAAAGAATTGAAAAATCCCTTAAGTTCATCCTCTTGTTGTGAAGTTAGCTCCACCCATTAATGTCAAATCAGTTCTGCCTATACATTCTTCAATTTTAAAACCTGGCATATCTTAAAATTAAAAGACTAAGAAAGCATTGTGAGTTCTGGGAGATGGAGTGGAACTCTTCACCAAATTTTCAAACTACAGTCAAACCTGATTGTCTCGAAAAATTTGGCAATCTTTGAACAAATCATTTCCAAAAAATTACAGACAAAAAAAACTTAGAATTTGAATGTGTGAGATTCTACAGTTGAGAAATGTTCTTCTTGCCAGCAAGGTTAGGGATGAATACCATTGTTTTACAATGAGAACTGCACTGCTGGTCTTACAAAGTGCAAAGTAATTTATGCCAGATTGTAACTAGAAGTAAAAAGGGTTTTTTTGCAAATGATACAATAAACACTTGAAATTCACAAATTCTTTTAGATTTTTGTGTTTTTCTTGTGGTTCTTGTTTTGTATTGAGTTTATGTTTAGGAGATTTGCCTTCATTTGAAGTGGTTTGTCTGGAAACTCCAACTGTACATAGGAAAAAACTTATAACTGGCTAGATTCTCATATATTTTTAAAATGAACATTTATTTTCCTTTGTTGATCAGAGACTGCAGTTATGTATCCATTTTTTATCTACTGAATCAAACTTGTATTTTTTTTATCACTGCATATCTCAAATATTATTGTTAAAGCACTATATAATACTATTATATACTATACTATTTATAGATACTATTTAAACATTGATTTTACAAGGAAGTTTTGTTTTCATGCATGGATAAAGCTCATTTTTACAAAATAGTGAAATAGCTAGATGTCAGACATATTGTATTTTTCATAAATAACATACAAAGAGATATTCTCCATATAGTATCAGTGGTACATATAAATAATTATATACCTGTGCATATTTCTTTTCTCAAGAGAACTCTTTTCTTGGGGGAGGTTCATAAAGCCTATGCGTTCAGATGGAGATAAATCATTCTAAAGGGGAGTCTTTTATATGATGATGATGATGATAATGATTTGATGCTCCATCAACTTAATCAAACCTTGTGCTGATAAGAACAGAGGGTACAAGGTGCAGCAAATGGATGGGAAAAAAGCATCATCTTCTAATGCAGAGAGATTAATGAGTTCTCATCTATATCCAGAAATTGATGTAGAAATAAAGTGCAGGGGGTTGTGATTTGTGTTTATTTCCTCCCTCTTGGAGGTATAAACAGACTGGGCAAGGTCACTAGTCTAATGAGTCCATTGGCCAGACAGTCTTGGTCTTTGACCTGGTATTCCAGGATACTGACTTACATGTAAGGTGAAGATACATAATCAATCAAATGTTTTATTTTTGTATGTGGATTAATTTAAGATAAATGTATGACCATCTGTTGCTGAGATTAGTTAGAAGAAATTTCCCGAAATATATTTTATCAAAATTGTTCTTGTTTGATTGTTTTTTTTTTTTGTTTTTTTTTTTTTTTTGGGGGGGGGGGGTTGCTTTCTTTCAAAATGATACACGTAGAGATATTTGTTTTGCAATTTGTTTTAAGAAAGATTTGAAAGAAAATTTGGTAATTCTTTTAAGGAATAAATTCATTAAAGTAATGGAAACATTTTTTTTTTCCAGTGTTCAGTGACGTGTGGTAGAGGACATCAGCAGAGGAGTATTAAATGTGTTAATGATTCTGGAGATGAGCAGGATCCTTCAAAGTGCAAAGCCAGTAAACCTCGCAGCATTAAACAGTGTCACATGGGTCGTTGTCCAAAATGGCACAGGGAGAAGTGGTCTCGTGTAAGTCTGCATGCTTGTCATGGACTTGACCTAAATTAAGCTTTCTTTTAAAATAAGAAGCTCAGTCAGAATAACTGTGAAGAATTTTTTTAATGTTTGTAATATTATTACAAGATTTAATATTACAAGTCATAATAGCGAAGCAGTGAGAATAATCAATTTTGTGAAAGTTTTAGCAAAGAAAACTCTTGTTACTAGAAAATTACAATTAATTTCAGTGCTCAGTTACATGTGGTAAAGGCCTGAAAACTCGAAAACTGACTTGTAAAACCCGATACTTACAAGTCGTGGATTCTGCCTACTGCAGCAGTACCCGGAAACCCAAAACGCAGAAAGTTTGTACAAGAAGGACATGTTCAGACTTTACATGGAGGAGGGCACCATGGAGCCAGGTAAAACTACTGCAGATTGGTCAGGAGTATCAGGAGTGAAACATTGAAATACATGTACTAATTATAATTTGTCCTTAGGTTCTGTTTGTTTGGTGGATCAGTGATTGCTTTTTGGAAAATTGGGTGTCCTTCCTTCCTAGTAGAATTAACACAAAAACATGTATGAAGATTTGGGCCCCAACATTTGAAGATGATAATCTTTTATTAAAGGAAAGTTTTGAACCAGCATGTCATATACATGTAGTGATGGTTTGTTACCAAGCCTGATGCTTTTGCATCATTTGTTCAGACAGAGAGACACCTGAATGGATGAACTATTAGAATCACATACAATATGCTGCCTAGTTGTACAATAAGATGGGTTAAGTATTAAACCTTTTCAACACTTTCTTTCATACCTGAAGATGGATATCATCATATATATCAGTCAAGAGTAGATGGTAGTTACATGATAACTAAATGCAGGTTTGCTAAAGTATGTGAAGTACAGCTATCCAGTGTTCATACCCAGTGTTCCCTGCTACTACAGCATCAGAAGGACATGTACAGTATTCCCTCTTAAGTTATGACTAATGTTCAAGTATTTGCTGGGATGTGGTTGTAAAAAAAAATTCTCAACCCTAGCTATGTAGATCAGTTATTGCACAAAAAATGATATAGATGTTGTTTTTAAGTAAGAGAAAGGTAAGACACTTGCCCAGACTCCCTAGTTAGCACTTTACCTGAGGATTGGCTGTCTGGTGTTGTAGTACACAAGTCCTTTAATAAAGCATAAACTTTAGGCATGCAGACAGTACATAATGTACAGTGGTTCTTGATGAAAACATTTGTATTCCAACTGTGATGGGAATGCAATGATTTGTTTTTGTGTAGTCATTCGCACTTAGTTCACACATGCAGTGCAAAGTTGATATAAAAAAAATTACAAGCTGTTGTTTTATGTTAATCTGTCAAAGTGCTTTTCCACTGGTACAAGCGAAGGTTTCAGGAAATCCAAAGATTGATATGATTTGTAGTTATGAACATATTTATTCTATAAATACCATTACAAAAGGTTCCTACACAACTTCTAACAACTTACGAGGCTTTCAACAATCCAAAGATTGTTAGTAACAGAGGCTCCTGTGTGAAAATGCTGCAGTATTGTGGGGATTATAAAATAAAACTTCTCTCATTTTTATGACAGATTAAATTTCTGCTTGTTGTTAATAAACTCCTGAACTTCTGGATGACTGAGAATTATTCTGTCAGCTTCAACCCTTTCATGTGGAAAAAAGAACGTCATTCCTTTTGGGTATAGCTAATATCAAAGAAGGGTAATATCCTGTGCAAGGAGATTGTAAAACTATTTTTTCACATTTATACAGGTGACAGATAGACTGTTAAATTTTAGATAGGAATTCTGCTGGCAAATTTTATTTATTGGTTTTATAAAATTCCTGATAAATTTTCTCTTGGTTTTCATCATAGAACTTACATGCGTAACTCTAGGAGAGATATGGTTTCATTAAAATTAAAAAAAAATGTGGTATTCCTTAAAATTATATTTTTAAAAAAGACCAAAAGATAATTAAAGCACTGACTAAGAGCAAAAATTTCAGTTGGATTGAAGTGATTGCATCATGTGGTTAAATCAATTAGTTTATATAGTACGTTTTACTGATTTGGTAGTGAAAATCTGGGTCATGAGAAGGCTTGTAATGTTTACACCGTCTGCGTATGCACTATAACGTGTGAGGTTTGAACTCAAAACACCCAGGCGGGAGTATTGGCGAATTCATGCAATCCTCATAGATTTAATTAAGAAGCTGGAATTCAGAATGACTTTTTTTGGGTACAGTCAAAGAACAGATCAAAAAAAAAAGATATATTAATTGCTCTAAATGCTTCTATAGAATATAGTGGTACAAATAGTGTTACATGTATCCCAATTAATTTCAACATAAATTGATAAGAAAGAATTCCAAAGAACATCAAATAATTAAAGGTTTCTTATAGTATGTAATAAATGTGTATACTACATGTAGTATTATTTTAGATTCATGACTATAAAATTTAAAAATCTTTGATCTTTTGTAGTGCTCCCAGACCTGTGGTTTTGGAACAAAAGACAGGGAGGTATACTGTGTTGACCGTCGTGGACAGCGGGTTGACGATTTACTTTGTGGACCGCAGCACAAGCCAAAATCACGCAGACGCTGTAACGAGTTCCCATGTCCCTATATCTGGAATACATCACCTTGGTCAAAGGTATGAAGCCTTACAGAATATTATGTGATAAAAAGGATAGTAGCTATAGGGAGAAGAACTGGTAGCTGTACAGTCCAATTTGTTAAAAATAGGAAATCTAGTAACTTTCTGAAAATTGAACAAGATTTGGAAATGTATGAAAAAAATATGAAGTCTTGGTTTGACTAAATACACACATAGAAATCTCAGGTCTTAAATAGGTAGGTTAATTTTAAATTTAAAAAAAAACTGTCATTTGAGTATAAATGATTTAAACATTGAGATACCCGAAAAAAGAGGCCCAAAGATAAAAGAATTGGTACATTTTAAAAAAAATCATAGAAGGTATTTTTATGCTCTAAGAAAGATAACTCTCAATTGTTTCTTTGATTCAGTGTAATGCCACCTGTGGTGAGGGAATGCAGACAAGAACTGCTCTCTGTCAGGCTGTGACTAAAGAGGGGTGGATCTTACCGGGGTCCGTGCCTTATGGCTGTCGACGAGAAGAGAAACCACCCACTGTGCAGACCTGTAACTTTGGAGACTGTGGCTCCCCCCATCACTGGGTCGTGGGGTCATGGGGAAAGGTATTAAAAATAGAAATAAATATTCTTACTTCAGATAGTTTTATATATATGTATTAAAAAATAGGCTCTGCATGGTAATTAGAACATGTGTATAATATCAATCAAAAATAAAGAAATATTTTAGGGTCTTGATTTGTTAACTACTAATTTTGTGATAAAACCATGTAAATGTAACATAAATATGAAATAGTGACAGTTTGATGAGGCACCTGTTGTATTTATGTTTTAGCACTAATAATCTTGCACTGTTCCACATTAAGTGGGGACAGGATGTAAGTTCATTGAGAGTAAGTACAGCTTAACATGCACTGCTATGTCCATCTGATATGCTTTGTCAGTCAGCTTGTTTCCCATGCATTACTTCAAGATAAATCTACATGAAATAATGAAGAAAAAAGATGTTGCAAGTTTTAAAAAATGTTTTATAAAACAGTGTTTTATCTAAATTATCATTTATTAGTATTATTAGTATTTTTTTCTTGTGAGAAATATTTTTTTTTTAAAGAAAAAGGAAGAATATTTTGCAAATTTTATGATTGAGAGACCTTGGGAAACAGGCTTTGAAGAACTGGGGACACATGAAAAGATTTCAAAGTCCAACTTTGCATTATCTCCCTTTGCACAGTAGCTTATTTTTTGGCGAATATTTTAAAGGAGTGGCTAGTTCAGCATCCAAAATACAAGGAGCGGCCTTTTCACTTACAGTTGCTAAGATATCATTAAAGACAAATATTTTAACAAGAGAATTGATAGTGTTGTTGAAGATGAATAGCTGGGGGGGTGGGGGGGGGGGGGGTGGGGAGGGAACAGAGACTGTTATGTTTACAGTGATTAATTGATTTAGATTTCTAAATTGTATTTCAATGTGAATCTTAACATTGGTTGAACAATCTGTTATTTTAAATAAACTTTACAGATTGAGAGAAAAAGAAAGTAAAAGCTTTAGAAATGATTCTTTAATTTAATATTTTAAATAAAATACATAGTTTTATTTTATTTATTTCAAGAATTTTATTTTTATAAAGAATGTTTTATGTTAATTGTAATTGATGATTTGTTTCCTTTACAACTGGTAATTTATTAATTTTCATTAAAGCTCTCCTGCACAATGAGTAAATGTTTTATGTTCATTATTACATGATACTTTATAATTGAAGATTTTTAATTCTCTCCTTTAAGTGCTCCTCCCGATGTGGTTGGGGGAAACAGCGACGACTTGTATTGTGTGTCGACGTTCTTGGAAGACGTCGGTCTCGTAAACAGTGCTCTCTAGACTTACGACCAATAGCGCAACAAAAGTGTTATAGCGGACCATGTAAGCTAATATTGTTTAAAATTTTAATTTGATTGGAAGATAATTTATTTTAATGACATTTTAAAGGAAACATTTAATTTTCTGACTGCTTAAAATATTAGAATTGACTTTTACAGGTTATGCAAGATCCTGTTTAGAGCTGAAGGAGAAAACAAAGATTCGTCATGATGACACGTACAGTATACTTGTCAAACGACGAATACTTCAGGTAAGCATGCTTCTATTAAATTGAAAGATATACAGTCAAACTCATTATCTTAAATATGATGGGACTATGGCTTACCCGAGGGCCTTGGCTAGAAAATACAGAAATCGGTTCAGTATTGAAAAGTTTAAATAAATAAGTGGGCCCACTTTGGGTCAGGTTAACTAAAAACTTGGATATCTAATGATTCAAGATTTTGAGGTTAAAAGACAAAAGGATAGAGTGGTTGAGACTTCCAGTTAACTTGAAATACCCAAAGAGACATCAAAGTCCAGATGACTAAGTTCAACTTTATATATAATGTATTTTTTGAATATAACTATCTACTAAAAAAGTTAATAACTTGATAGATATGGAAGCTTTTCCTGCACCTGGTCAACATTATAACAGTTTTTTGTTTTTGGGTTTACCAGATATACTGCAAGAATATGAGAAAACAACCATATGAATTCATCACTCTACCAGCTGGGAATAACTTTGCTGAAATCTATGGATTAAAGTAAGATATGGAAGCCAAGAGAAACATATCATCTCTTAAAATGTGTTGTCTTATAATTATTAAGCGTAATATGTAGATATTTTTAAAGCTCAAAACATTGCTGACCTAGTTAATGAATTCAAAAATGGTGAAATATTCAGGAAATCTGAAGAAGTGTCTAAATTTGGTATGCTGTATTTTATTTTAGACTACAACGACCAAATCATTGTCCGAATAATGGTACTCGATCTGACGAGTGTGAAGCATGCAGAGATAATCATTACAAAGAAGAGGGTAACACAACATACACCAAAATACGGATAGACCTCACATCACTAAAAATCATCAGTAAGTATGTAATACAAAACAAAATAAGGATGGACCTCAACTGCTGATCATCAGCGCTTGTACTTGATATCTTCTAATGTGCGAAGAAATACAGTCAAATCTTCTTATCTTCAATTCAGAACAAGCTTGAGGATTCAAGATACTGAGGCAAAAATGCAAGCCGAATAAGTAGTTGGGACTTCCAAGTTACTTTGACATATCTGTTATTATTTGAAATATCAAGATTTAAGATACCAAAAGTTCAACTGAAATTTACTGATAAATAGTTCTTTTTTTCAAGTTCTTTTTGTATATAAATCTGTGATTAATTTCTGTCATTCCACTACCTTTTATTATTTTCTCCACAGCCAATGACACTACCTTTTATTATTTTCTTCACAGCCAATGACACTACCTTTTATTATTTCCTCCACAGCCAATGACACTACCTTTTATTATTTTCTTCACAGCCAATGACACTACCTTTTATTGTTTTCTTCAGAACCAATAACACTGCCTTTTATTATTTTCTTCACAGCCAATGACACTACCTTTTATTTCCTCCACAGCCAATGACACTACCTTTTATTTCCTCCACAGCAAATGACACTACCTTTTATTATTTCTTCCACAGCCAATGACACTGCCTTTTTATTATTTTCTTCACAGCCAATGACACTACCTTTTATATCCTCCACAGCCAGTGACACTACCTTTTATTATTTCCTTCCAGCCAATGACACTACCTTTTATTTCCTCCACAGCCAATGACACTACCTTTTTATTTCCTCCACAGCCAGTGACACTACCTTTTATTTCCTTCACAACCAATGACACTACCTTTTATTATTTCCTCCACAGCCAATGACACTACCTTTTATTATTTCCCCCACAGCCAATGACACTACCTTTTATTATTTTCTTCACAGCCAATGACACTACTTTTTTTTATTTCCTCCACAGCCAATGACACTACCTTTTATTATTTCCTCCACAGCCAATGACACTACCTTTTATTATTTTCTTCTCAGCCAATGACACTACCTTTTATTTCCTCCACAGCCAATGACACCACCTTTTATTATTTCCTCCACAGCCAATGACACTACCTTTTATTATTTTCTCCACAGCCAATGACACTACCTTTTATTATTTTCTTCACAGCCAATGACACTACCTTTTATTGTATTCTTCAGAACCAATAACACTGCCTTTTATTATTTTCTTCACAGCCAATGACACTACCTTTTATTTCCTCCACAGCCAATGACACTACCTTTTATTTCCTCCACAGCCAGTGACACTACCTTTTATTATTTCCTTCCAGCCAATGACACTACCTTTTATTTCCTCCACAGCCAATGACACTACCTTTTTATTTCCTCCACAGCCAGTGACACTACCTTTTATTTCCTCCACAGCCAATGACACTACCTTTTATTATTTCCTCCACAGCCAATGACACTACCTTTTATTATTTTCTTCTCAGCCAATGACACTACCTTTTATTTCCTCCACAGCCAATGACACCACCTTTTATTATTTCCTCCACAGCCAATGACACTACCTTTTATTATTTTCTTCAGAACCAATAACACTGCCTTTTATTATTTTCTTCACAGCCAATGACACTACCTTTTATTGTTTTCTTCAGAACCAATAACACTGCCTTTTATTATTTTCTTCACAGCCAATGACACTACCTTTTATTTCCTCCACAGCCAATGACACTACCTTTTATTTCCTCCACAGCCAATGACACTACCTTTTATTATTTCTTCCACAGCCAATGACACTGCCTTTTATTATTTTCTTCACAGCCAATGACACTACCTTTTATTTCCTCCACAGCCAGTGACACTACCTTTTATTATTTCCTTCCAGCCAATGACACTACCTTTTATTTCCTCCACAGCCAATGACACTACCTTTTTATTTCCTCCACAGCCAGTGACACTACCTTTTATTTCCTTCACAGCCAATGACACTACCTTTTATTATTTCCTCCACAGCCAATGACACTACCTTTTATTATTTCCCCCACAGCCAATGACACTACCTTTTATTATTTTCTTCACAGCCAATGACACTACTTTTTTTTATTTCCTCCACAGCCAATGACACTACCTTTTATTATTTCCTCCACAGCCAATGACACTACCTTTTATTATTTTCTTCTCAGCCAATGACACTACCTTTTATTTCCTCCACAGCCAATGACACCACCTTTTATTTTTTCCTCCACAGCCAATGACACTACCTTTTATTATTTTCTTCAGAACCAATAACACTACCTTTTATTATTTTCTTCACAGCCAATGACACTACCTTTTATTTTCCTCACAGCCAATGACACTACCTTTTATTATTTTCTTCACAGCCAATGACACTACCTTTACCACAGGCAGCTATGGAAAGAGCATTCCATTTGCAACAGCAGGGGACTGTTACAGTTCACAGGGAGATTGTCCACAGGTATGTAACAGCCCTTCTAATTAGCCGATTCACAGGGTGATTGCCCACAGTTATGTAACAGCCTTTCTTATTGGCTGATTGCACATAAGTGTTCCCAGCTGTTCACAATGGGTAATTGCCCATAGGTATGCTAGGTTATTTTAATCAACTGTTTGCCCACAGATATACAGACATTCTAAGTGCCTGATTGCTTATATACAATTGATTAAGTTACTTTTCTGCTGCAACATCTTTGGCAGTTTTAGCTAACTTGGAAATTTAAGATGTTTCTTTGATATGTTAATATTTTTATAATAATTTTCTTTTTTTTAAGGGTCGGTTCAGTATCAACTTGGCAGGGACTGGATTTATTGTATCTAAGAATACCAGCTGGACTTTAAGTGGTCTCAGTGCCTCCAAAAAGATTCAAATCTTGAATGTATGTTCTTAAATCCCCCCTTTCCCCCTTCAGTTTTTTTTTTCTTTGCAAAACTATTAAGTAGAAGATTAATAACTATCAAAGTTATCAGAAGAATATATTTTTAAAACGTTATATGTAGGGAATAACAGTTTGTGCAAGTTTTATAAGAGGATCAAGTTAGCTCCCTTTGTATGGTATCTTTTATTGTATGATATATATGTACACATTAACAGGATGGTGAGGTTGTACAGGGTCAGTGTGGGGGCTACTGTGGAAAGTGTCTTCCTGACCCAGCTACTGGACTCCAACTGGACACCAGGCACTGACCAATGCCAACTTTAGGTAAGTACTGATCAATGACTATCTCCTATAAGATTTTTCTTCTTACTGATCTTTGACATCCTTTGTAAGATTTCTTCTTACTGATCTTTGACATCCTTTGTAAGATTTCAAGTCAATTTGCCTTAGATTAAAGATTGATCTGCATTCAGTATTAAACAGCTTTTGGGTGGATGTTTATATATGAAATATGATCTAGCCTACAAGTGCCACCGTTTTCATTAAATATCAATTTTTTTGAAATGTTAAACTATTTATACTGCAACCATGAAATTTTGAAATTACAATATACCTTATCATTTTTAGGTACTTGGTATATTAAATGAAAAAAAAATCTTGCCGAGTTCTTGCACCTGACTCACAATTCCGTCCTTGGATACTTACAAATGTCTCGACAAGTCTCAGTTGTATTCAGGTTGTCAAGGACATCCCCAAGGGAACACAGGGTGAGATGCAGTGAGGTCAAAGGTCGAAGGTCGAGAAACAGAGGTGTTATAAACCTTATCACTGTAGTCATCCCCTCTTCTCCAGAGTGTCAGTTTGACAGAGGACCTCAAAGCTGCACTACAGGCATTTCTGATCTCCAGGTGAACTGATATTTAACTTTTTTGAGAAACCCATATTCTTACCATGCATAATTCATAACTGCATTATGTATATCATGCACGTAACTCACAAACTTCATACATCTTGTCTTCTCAGAAAATGCTCTGTTGAGTTCCATACACTGCTAATTTTTTTTGTTTAGAATTGTATGACAGTATGTTTGCATTGGTTTATAGTTCCAAATCTGTTGATTCATTGATGGAACTCTCTTCAAATAAATTTTGGAAAGAAACACTTGCGACAAAAATATAGCTACAACAAGAAAATTAAATAGCCACAAGTCTTGTATTTAGATTAATTTACAGGGTAATGTCTTGATGTTTCACACATTTAGTTTTTGTGTTTCTGACAAGTCATAACTGTATCTTTTTAATGAGAAAAAAATGCATATGTTTGAAGATCAGTTGTAAATGTGAGTATGACATCTATTTAAAAGGCCAGTTTTCTTGTTTTAGAAGAGATTGTTATATGTCTGTTCATCATATCGTGTATATCCTGAACTAAAGAACAGCTACACATCCTATATATATATATATATTAAAGTGAAGTGTACATGCAAGTGCAATATTTATGACTAAGTAGTGTTGAATTTTGTTGCCTGTTTAAATGTATATGGGTGAATTCAAAAAAAATGACCAAACACATATTTATCAACCCACACTAAAAATACAGGCAATGAAAATAGATTTCTATGTCTCAGCATATGTCTTCAGATAGTGTCTAAATACCTGCCAAATATCTTGTTGATATCTCAATTAACAAAAAAGTTATGCCCAAAAATGATGCTAAAATTGTCAGGAGTGCAACACCTTTTTGTGACATTTTGAAATTTCAACATTTTTTAGAGATCTGTGAAATAAAAAATAACGCTTCATGTTGAAAATAAAGACTTTCCTGATAATATTCAAAGCATTGAGCTTTAAATGTGGACTGCCATAACTTCTGTTTAATCAAGTTGTGGTCATGGCTGATGTTTAAAGAAATGTTATACCATGTCAGGAGTGCAACAGAAAAAATGTAGTGTTGCCAAAAAAAACATCAATTGTAAAATTCTGAAAGAAAATTAAGACAAAAAAGAATTTAGAAGTGTAAAACAATAACTGATATACATTTTAAAACTTAAAAATGTTATATAAATCACAAGCAGCATTAATGAGAGTCAAGTATATGTGCATACCCAAAAATGCCAGGAGTGCAACATTTGATGTTTTGCTCCCAAGCATGAAAAAATTATTATCATTATATGATTTTCTGATTTTTATTTTGGAAAATAAAGACACAAAGAACATTTCTACCAAATAGATTTATCAATTACAGAATCTGTCTGTGCTTCAGATCCATATTTCTATGGTCAGGAGTGCAACACATTTTTTTAAAGATTCAATTTGTGTGTCGAAAACACTTCTTTTCATGCTTAGAAATATTCATTAATTAATAATGATCTTTTTGTATAATTTAATACTAAATTATTGACAGTTTTTTTTTTATTAAAATCCTTCCTTTTTCAATTTTATCAATTCAGATGTGTTTTTATCTTTTTGTGATTTTTTTAATGAATGTTAAAAATAAACACACTAAAACATTGTCATAAAATTCAAGTAATTCCTCCTCAACTTCACTGAAACAACAGAACAAGTTCTTATGTAATTTTCACTTCACAATTCTACTTTAAAGGCCCCAATGCTTTTGGTCAGGAGTGCAACAAATATGTTAGAATTATAATTCATCCAATAAGAATAAAAATAAAGAAAAAATGATGAGTAGAATTTTTCTGGTGGGTTACTGTGTTTGTCCTCTAAAGGAAAATATGCTTTAAAATATATTTTATTTTCTAAATATACGTTTAAGCTAGTTTTTTGGCATAAAATAGGGTATAATTCCAGATAAAATGCGAATTTTAAATTCTTTCATCTGTTTTAATTATGAAGTATTAGACTATAAGTATTGCACAATTTCATTACCATTTGATGTTGCCAACACTTTATGAATTTTTGTGTTCTGTGGTTTTAATTTTAAACTTTACTGCAGTGAGGAGTGCAACAAAACTGCTTTATAATTACCGATGCTTTTTAACTATCTTTACTGAAAAATAAGTTGAAAAAAAAATGCTTGATACTATTTGATGTTCAAAACACTATGTCTATCAACAAATTACATAAATTTTATGGTCAATTCAGGGAACAGTTTTCATCATTTCACATATATTTTAAATACAATTTATATATATTACACTTTGCAAATAATCATGTTTTAAGGTCTTCAAAATATGAAAAACCTGCTCTAAACGATGAAAAATACCAACACGACAAATTGATTTACAAAGTAAGAATGGGTTATTGTGTGTTATAATTTTTAAAACAATGTTAAATAAAATACATATCAGATGTCAGGAGTGCAACACAATAATGTAACATAGGTTCACTTCAAAATCTAGTATTTTTTGTAAGAGAACTCGTATATAACAATTCTTTTTTGGCTTAGATTTAAAGAATTGACTTGAACGGACAAAAAAGTGAAATTTGGGGAATTTTATTGCTTCATATTTTTTTCATATTAAAACTTTTCAAACCAGAATTGAAAAAATAATGTAAAATTACAATCAAAAAGCCAATTTTTTGTCACATGTACAAGAGAAGATACTCATTCAAGGTCTAGGTTTAATCATTTATACCCCTTTTACCATTTTGAAGCATAAAAAACTATAATTTCTTGTTATTATGTATTTTAGAAAGTCTTTTAAGGTGTAATGATATTTTCTTTTTTCAAAAGAAATTTTACTAATAAAAATTCTGAAACTTTTTAATCCAATTGTCTATTCTATTGCCACTTCAGGATTTTAAACTAGAATGCATTTGCATTATGATGATATAAGTGAAAAATATGTTATATGTAGTTGAATTTTGCCAAAAAAATTCAGTTTGGTGGTCATTTTTTTTGAATTCACCCATATAGTGCTGAACACATGTTCAAAGTCTTACTTTTTGAATTTACATGTATATTTGAAGATGGTTAATGAAATGACACAATTTGTTGACATTTTTAAAGGAATAGAAATAGAAAATTAACTTCATGTTAATTCCATCTTCCCTAATTTTTTTTTTTTTTTTTTTTTTTTGTTCTTTTTTCCCCACATGCAAAATTGTGAACAATGAATGAAGAGATTTGATTAGATATACAAATCTTCATAAATTTCTTATTTCTACAGGGAAATTATTTTGAATTAAGGACATACGCAACGTACCTTACCTACTGATAATTTTTCAAGATATTCTTAATTTAAGATTATAGTGCCATCAAATGTTCGTAGACAAAAAATCGGCATGCATTACCAGGGGTTTTGAAAAGATATCAATTGTTGAAATTTTTTGTATAATTTAAAGAAAAATATACAAAAATTACTAAACATATATTGTAGATGTTTTGTTTATCAAAACTTGTTTTAGAAGAAGTGTACAACAGCATATATAGACAATAAAATGTATCACACAGTTCCTTTAAGTATTGGAACTCTTCAGCTCCAGGGAAAAAGACAATAAAGTTCAAACTACGTTGCGTATGTCCTTAATATAAATACAATGTGACTGGTTTTAAATATATTTAATATTCTGTCATTGCTAGAATACAGGTATGTTTTGTGGGGAAGTATTATTTTGAAAATAAATGCTGCCCAAATGTTAGACAAATGTTAATAGTTAATATAGTCTAAAAATAATCTTCAGTTCATCTGAAGATAAATACTTGTATAGTTAATCTCAAATCCTGTGGATAATCAAAATAACTTATTATTAAACATGTATGCATTTTCACTGCCAGTTATTCTAACCTGTCTTGTATTCAATCCATATGATATTTGTGTACCCCCATGCTGAGAATT
Source organism: Saccostrea echinata (assembly GCF_033153115.1). Taxonomy (NCBI): domain Eukaryota; kingdom Metazoa; phylum Mollusca; class Bivalvia; order Ostreida; family Ostreidae; genus Saccostrea; species Saccostrea echinata. Next base: position 1,141,313 of record NW_026889764.1, read on the forward strand.
TGAGAGTTGAGGAATATCAGTTTATATGGACAGTTTTGGCATTTTTAGAGTGGATTTACTTCTTTCAAACAGTTTAAGTTTAAAATTGTATACATATTGTTTTTGCCAAATTTTATTCACTCAAAATATGTATAAAGAAGTGATAAACTGACAATCCCTTAAGCATTTTAAATATGTAAGTTTGTGTTAAATTGTATTGGGTTTAATGTTTTTATATGTTGGGGATTTTTTTTTTTTTTTTTTTTTGGTAATACTGTATGTGTACTTAAAAAAGCGGGCTTCATATTTTAGCGGCTTTGATGCAGACAATGATGTGCTAATGCATGAATACCGCTAAGAAATAATTTATAAATACAATATACAGCACGGACATGTATAGCGCTAATTCATGATTTCGCTAACAACTCCATACCCAGTGATTGCACTAAATTTTGAATACGCCAATTTATGTACACGTTCAGTATGTAATTTTGATAAATTAGAAAGGGTCATAATCATATACAAATGTAGTAATTTATTCACCTTAATGTATGTTATACCGGTTTAATTTTTTTTAGGTGTCTTTTGTTGTAGATCTGTAGCATCATAATGATATATTAGTAAAAAGCTTTAATACATTTAGCATTTTCCCTGGGTATTTATTATATTTATATGAGCTATGTACGCACAAGTTGAAGCAAACATTAGCTATACCTTTATTTATTTTGTGTATATGTTAACTTAATAGTGTTGTATTTATGATGTAATTATTAATGAAGACTATATATATACACACATTGGATTGGTCATGTTAGTGATCATGAACTTTGTTACATTTGTTCTTTTATAAGTCCATCGAAGCAAATACATTTAAAAACATTATGATGGTATATTGTATGTATATGTTGAATTACACCATTTTTAAATAACTTTGATCATGTTGTTTTGAAAAATTTATTCTATCAATTCTTGACTTTTCTTCTTTTGATCTGGATAAAACAAACATACTTTAGTAAGAAAAAATATATATAGATGGCCCAGTTTTTCTTATTAAATGGTACTGTGAATTTTGTTCTACACCATCTTGATAATTTTAACCCCTATAGGGTTTTCTTTAACATGTTATTGTGTCTTTTAAAGTGTTTACAATTGTATTTTGAATTTATAATGTCAGGTAACTCTGTGGAATCAAATTCTACACATGCTGCTATTTTTGTTGTTTCATAATTGTATAGAAGTTCACGTAGCCAAAGGTTGAAAGAAAAACTCCCCAAAAAAGGGCTATGTAAATATGGTAGCATTTTTATATCCTTTGTAAATTTGTACATACAACTTATTTATATAAATTTATACAACTGTATATAGCCTCTTCACCAGAGTTGAGTGCCTGGTAATTACATTTGAGGAATTCATTGAAATGCCTTGTTGAAATCATGAGAACAATAGATTTAGAACAATGCCCTTTGAGATATTTAGCTCTTTTTTTACTTGAAGGAAATATTTGATAGTCATATTTTTCTAGGTTACCTTTTTTTTAAAGATTTTTTTTTTATCTACAAAAGGTTTACTGTACTAAGGTAATTCATTTTTTTTTTAAAGGATATATTTTTCATTCTGAAAATGTTTACTATATTAAAAGATGGTTACTGGTATACTGAAGGGTTGAAAGTTTGACAATTTCTGTATTTTAGAAATATGGTGAGTGGAAACTTTGAGGGTTTACTAGTTTTTAATAGTGCTCTTAAAAAAAGAACGAGAAAATTGACAAGTGGAAACCTTGACCATTATTAATCATACATGTAAGTTTTCACATCAGTAAAGTTATCCACATTTATAGTAATCTAACACTAAACAAATATCTTTTAAAATCTTATAAATGATAATAAAGAAAAGATCATATGTATTAGATGTATATTATAGAATGGATTATTTAAGATTTTAATGTGTACTAATAAATATGGGGAATATACTTGTAAATTACCTTGCATTATTCCAAATAATTACATTACATAATATATACCATAAAACAGAATTAAGAAATTTATTTTTTGATTAATCAGCCAGAAAACTGCCATTTCATCCTCAAGGATTTGTATTTAGGGTTTAAGATGTCACAAAAAGGTGACAGTTGCAGCGAGATGAACATGATCTCAATAATTTACTTTGAATATCACGTGCTGCTGTTATTTTGATATTAGTATGGAAGGCCATCATGTTTTCAAAGCTATATTTTATTGATTTTAAAGATTTTTTAGACAGTAAATAATTATTATGTCCAACTACAAAACCAGAAGAGCGTTTTCTGTTAATAATAGTAAAAAAGTATTTTTAACTTGACACAAAAAATATTTAATTTTTTAATTTTTTTTTTTCGGTCATTGATTGAATGGTTGTAAAGGACTGTTTATATCTTCACTTTTGAATGTGATCATGTGACCACAGAATCTAGATTACTTAAGCTTAAGTATAAAATACTTCAAAGTTCTTGCACTTGACAACAGCTAAATGTTGTATTCTTGTTTACTTTTTTTCTGTAATTTATTGTTGTACAATTGAGTTTGGTAATGTGTCAGATGATCTAAATTTGGATTAATGTGAAGAATGACTGAAACACAAGAGATGCATTATTTTTCAAAATATTTAGGAATTTGTATGGCTGAGTATGCTTGATTACGAGTAAATGTGTGTTATAAAATGTTTTGTGAATTTATTAATATTGTTTTTTGAATTCTGAATATTAAAAAAAAATAAATTGTCACATTACACTATTTTATTTTCTTTTAAGGCCACCTGAGTCACTCAGGTGACCTATTGCTATCTGTTTTCGTCCGTCGTCGTCCGTCGTGCGTTAACTTTTGAACATTTTTAACTTCTTCTCTAGAACCGCTCAACCAATTTCAACCAAATTTGGTATATAGAATCTATGGGTGAAGGGGAACAAAAATTGTGAATTTCATGGTCCCTGCCCCCCCCCCCCCCCGGGGGGGGGCCTGAGGGGTGGGGCTAAAACCACCAAAAATAATGCAATCTTTAAAAATCTTCTTCTTTACTCCTGAACATCAAGCAGTCAAACTGTTGGCATCATTGTAATAAGCATTGAGCCCTCAACCAAAATTGTGAAATTCATGGCCCCAGGGTCAGGGGTTCTGGCCCCAGGGTGGGGCTATATAGATCATATAGTGAAAGTTCATTATTTCTTTGAAAATCTTCTTCTCTGCTCCTGGGTATTAAATAAAGTTACTAAGTACATAGTTATGATGAGCAAGAGTGCCTCTTCCAAAATTGTGAAATTCATGGCCCCAGGATCAGGGGTTCTGGTGTTAGGGTGGGGCTCTATTGATTATATAGTGAAAATGCATTAATTCTTTGAAAATTTTGTTCTCTGCTCCTGGGTATTAAATAAAAGAACTAAGTACCTAGTTATGATGAACAAGAGTGCCTCTTCCAAAATTGTGAAATTCATGGCCCCAGGGTCAGGGGTTCTGGTGTTAGGGCGGGGCTGTATAGATTATATAGTGAAAAAGCATTAATTCTTTGAAAATCTTCTTCTTTGCTCCTGGGTATTAAATAAAGTAACTAAGTACATAGTTATGATGAACAAAAGTGCCTTTTCCAAAATTGTGAATTTCATGGCCCCAGGGGCAGGGGTTCTGGTGTTAGGGCGGGGCTCTATTGATTACATAGTGAAAATGCATTAATTCTTTGAAAATCTTCTTCTCTGCTTCTGGATATTTAATAAAGTAACTAAGTACATAGTTATGATGAGCAAGAGTACCTTTTCCAAAATTGTGAATTTCATGGCCCCAGGGTCAGGGGTTCTGGTGTTAGGGCGGGGCTCTATCAACTATATAGTGAAAATGCATTAATTCTTTGAAAATCTTCTCCTCTGCTCCTGGGCATTAAGGTGATAAACTAAGTACATAGTTATGATGAGGAGGTAGGCCTCCTCCAGAATTGTGAAAGCCATGGCCCCTGGGTCAGGGGTTCTGGTGTTAGGGCGGGGCTCTATTAATTATATAGTGAAAATGCTTTAATTCTTTGAAAATCTTCTTCTCTGCTACTGGAAACTATTTAAACAAACTAAGTGCATGGTTATGATGCATAAGGATGCCTTTTCAAAAATCGTGAATTTCATGGCCCCAGGGTCAGGGTTTCTGGTGTTAGGGTGGGACTCTATTGATTATATAGTGAAAATGCATTGATTCTTTGAAAATCTTCTTCTCTGCTACTGGAGATTATTTAAACAAACTAAGTGCATGATTATGATAGACAAGGATGCCTCTTTCAAAATTTTTAGATATATGGCCTCAGTTTTTGGGGTTCTTAAGGATGGGGGGGGGGGGGGGGCTCTATTGATTATATAGTGAAAAAGCATTAATTCTATTAATTAATCATTAACTAATCCTGTCTGCTCCTTAGTGTTGAGCTGATAAATAAATTGCTTAGCTATGATAAAAATGGGAGCTTTGAACAGAATTTTTAAATCTTCTGTTGTGGTCCTAGGGTCAGGGGTTCTGTCATAACGAGGGGGGGGGGGGGGCTTTTGATAATATAGTGGAAAAGTGTTAATTCTTTGAAGTCCATAGTTATGATGATGAGGGTAACTCTTCCAAATTTGTAAATTTCTTGACCCTTGGTCTTGGGTTCTGGTGTTAGGGTAAGGCTTTGTTGAATCTGTAGTGAAAATGCATTATATTGTGATATTCTTCTCTGCTTCTGGGCATATCGGAAGCAAACTGAGTAAAAGTTTAAATGATATGAGTAAGCATATTTCTACCAGATTTTTAAACATCTGGACCATTCGTCTAAGCATTCTGGTCCTGGGCAGGGTTCTATTAACTTGTATTCTATTGAGAGAAGTTATTCCCCTTTTCCATTCACCTTTGATAATCAAACACTGTAAATAATGTATTTGAAAGGTTAATAGAATAAGATAATTATGCAAGAATGTTTATCGTATATTTAAAAAAGTACTCTCTTAGTTTTAATAATCAGGTAGACCTGTAAGTAATAGATAAATAAAAATGAGACAAAAATAACTTATCTTATTAAAAGTTCTTCAAAGACCACAATAGAGGTCAATGCTAGACGTCTTAATATGGGTTTAAAAATAGTACAGAAGCACTAATAGTTTGTTAATAGTCTGCATGGTGATAGTGTTAAGTGGGGGACAGATTAGAACTTAATTTATGAGTTAATACTGAATACTAGACTAATTATTTTGTTGATCCTGATCTTCCTTCTTCTCTTGCTTTAGGGCAACAATTCTTCATCTATCAGTGTATTTAACTTCTAAATTGTTGTATTATACTCAGGTGACCGTTAAGGCCCTTGGGCCTCTTGTTATAGTGTAGAGATATTTGGTTGTTTTATTGGATAAAATTTGCACCCTGCAAGTAATATTTCAAGCAATAGGAGATCTCACCTCAGTCCTCACCTCACCACTTCGTGCCCACTGGCACATAAGGTCCCAATACACTGCCTCCACTTGTCTCTATCTTTGGCTGCTGCCCTCGCTGATGCCCAGCTATTCTATCCCAGCTGTAATTGTTCTTTTTTTCATTTGAATTGGAATACACTTCCATTACTCAGCTTATATGTTCTGATTATAAACCCACTTCCTTTCAAAAAAGTTGCAAGGGATGTACAGGTAACATTGGATCATAAAATGAGCAATATTGTTAAATGTATGATGAACATAAAATCAACGTAAACTTTTAGAAGTATGTTTACTTGTGTTTCAAATGTTCATAAAGTTGAAACGTATGAATATGTGTTTTAACGTTTAACATATGCTGAAATATTCGTAATGCATGCAGGCGCGGATCTAGGTATTGAAGTAGGCTGGGGGCCACCTTGAGGCCCCCAGCGGGTCCAGGGCGAAGCCTCCGGAAGCTCCTGGATTTTAGAAATTTTGTAGGGTGAAAATGGGGTCTACCGAGTAGACATTTTTAGCTCACCTCAACGAAGTTGGGGGAGCTGATGTAATACCCTCGGCGTCCCAGGTTAAGGTTTTTGGAGCAGTTTTCTTTTCAAGTACTTCCATGGCCTATATTGGTCAGAGATGCATGGAGGATGCTTCTAGTGTGTTTCATTATACCAGTCAAGGTTTCAGATGCTGCAATTTCAGCTAAAGAATGACCAGGTTAATGTTTTTGGAGCAGGTTAAAGTTTTTGGAGCAGGTCTCATTTCCAAGTTACTATAAGCCCTATATTGGCCAAACTTGCATGGATGATACATCTAAGGATGCACACTACTGGACTTGCTTTGGATGCTGGATCTGACCTATATTTTCTGGATGAGTGACCAGGTTAAGGTTTTTGGAGCAGATGTCATTTCCAAGTATCTATAAACCCTATATTGACCAAACTTGCATGGATGATACATCTAAGGATGCACACTACTGGACTTGCTTCGGATGCTGGATCTGACCTATATTTTCTGGATGAGTGACCAGGTTAAAGTTTTTGGAGCAGATGTCATTTCCAAGTATCTATAAACCCTATATTGACCAAACTTGTATGGATGATACATCTAAGGATGCACACTACTGGACTTGCTTCGGATGCTGGATCTGACCTATATTTTCTGGATGAGTGACCAGGTTAAAGTTTTTGGAGCAGATCTCATTTCCAAGTAACTATAAGCCCTATATTGACTAAACTTGCATGGATGATACATCTAAGGATGCACACTACTGGACTTGCTTCGGATGCTGGATCTGACCTTTATTTTCCGGATGAGTGACCAGGTTAAAGTTTTTGGAGCAGATGTCATTTCCAGGTAACTATAAGGCCTATCTGAACCAAACTTGCATGTTTGGTGCATCAAGGGACGAACAATCTCAAAACTTGCTTCGGATGCTGGATTTGACTTACATTTTCTGGATGAGTGACTGTTTTAAGTTTTCAGATAAGTCTATACCCAAGTAACTGCAAGCCCTATCAGACCAAAATTGCATAAATGTTGCATCTAGGGATGCACACTCCTAGATTATTAGTTTAGTGTGGGACTTTGCCTTACTTAAAGACAACATTCGTTGAGGTGAGCTCTGTAATCTCTGATTACCTATGTTTACATTTTGTCGACGAAATTATGATTTACGCTTACTTTGACATTTTGGGGGGGGGGGGGCGCCGGATGCGCCCCCCCCTCCTTAAATCCGCCACTGGCATGATCGCTGTCTAGTGGGTACTCCATGTAGGGCATTAACGACAGTTGGGATTGGAAATGCAAAAGTGATTGTTTGTTCGTTCGCTGTAAAATGCGTTGATTCGTCAGTGACACCATTCGCCTAATTCTCGTTCGCCCTATATTTTGTAAAATATGTTTGTCGGCTAATTTTCGTAATTTACCTTGATTTTATTGAATTTCATGAATTTTTCTGTATGAATTTTAACCTGGTCACTCATAACCGATTAAGGAAATCGCATTTTAATTTTCCTTGAGCAGAGGCATGTATAAATCCCTGTCTTGATCAATGAAATTGATTGATTGATTAGGGTTTAACGCTGAGTCGGCAATATTTCAGCCATATTTCGGCGGAGAGCAATGAAATTAAATGGCTAGCTAGGGAAGCATATTGAATATGTGATAGATGGAATATGAATGTTTTGTAAGTTTTATCTATGATTTTTTTTAACCGAAAGGTGACTTAGATTCTTCCCATGCAGAAGGACCTATTTTCAACTGTACGCGTTTTCCAGCTCTTGAGACATTCACAACCACAACATCTACAATTTGTATTCCCTCTTCTTCAGCCCTTTTTCAGCCTAAAAAGTGAAGAAATTTATTTAAAAGCAGTGTGAATTCCGTTCATTTAATGTTGCTTTCTTTTTTTTTAAACTATACTCGGGACCTTTGGCACAGATGTTAACTACCATGTCGAAAGTTTTACGCTCTGAAATGTCTTATTTGCGACCAATTTTTTTCTTTAACTCGCCTGAGCTCAAAACTCAAGTTAGCTTTTTCTGATCACCCATTGTCCGGCGTCCGTATAGCTGTCTGTCTGTCCGTCCGTCCATCTGAAACTTTTCACATTTTCGACTTCTTCTCAAGAACCACTGGGCCAATTTTAACCAAAGTTATCACAAAACATCCTTGGGTAAAAGTGATTCTAAAACGTTCAAATAAAGGGCCAAGCCTGCTTCCAAGGAGAGTTTATCAAGACTGGGCAAAATAAGGGGGGGGGGGGGTCATTCAATAATCTTCTCAAGAACCACTGGGCCATAAAAGATAAAACTAATGTGGAAGTTTTTTGAGGAAATGAAGCCTCTAAATTGTTCAGATCATGACCTCTGGGGTTAGAGTAGGCCACAACAGGGGATGAAAGTTTTAAATGGAAATATATAAGAAAAAATCTTTTAAAAATCTTCACAAGAACCACTGAGACACAAAATGTAAAACTTATATGGATGCCTCATGAGGAAGTGTAGATTCTAAATTATTAAAATCATGTCCCCCTGGATTAGGGTGGGGCCACAATAAGGAAAAAGTCTTACATTAAAATTTATAAGGAAAAATCGTTAAAAATATTTTCAAGAACAGCAAGGCCACAATTAGTCATATTGATATGGAAACATTCTCAGGTAATGTTGACTCTAATTTGTTCAAATCATGACCCCTGGTGGTAGGGTGGGGGCACAATATGTGATCAAAGTTGACATGGGAATGAACAGCAGGGCCAAAGTGACTCAGACGAGAGTTGTGGCCCATTGGCTTCCTGTTTTACATATTCTTTGAAAAAACAATTTAAAATAATGAAGAGTTTATAATGGTCTTTCAATGCTGAAAAGATCTTTCAAATATTTGGATGTGCTTTTCCTCCTTAAAACAGTCAGTGAAAATGACATATTCTTTATATACATGCAGATAAAGTACAAAACACATTTGACAGAATTGAAATCACAAGTTCTTAATAAATAAAAGCAATTAACGTAGGTCGCGGGTTTGCAGGCCATTTAAAAGTGTCCGAAAACATACCATGAAAATTAGTTATATGAATCCTCTACCTTCGTTTTATATTCTCTGAAAATTTTATAAAAAATCGTCTGCATCGTTTTCATTTAATTAAATCCCAAACATGCCTATGTTGTCGTTACATTTTCGACGTTATTCTATTGAATTATATAAGAAAAACGTCGTTTTCGGCTCGTTTAGAGGCAAGATTTTGCTTAAAAAAAAATAACTTTTAAATGGTGCAGACGAAATTGTATTCTTTTTGGTATTTTAACAAAGAATTGATTTGAAATAAATCAATGTGAAAAAATTAATATGTCTTCGGGTTAGTTTTCGCATAATTTAAATGTGGATAATTGCTTTTACATCGCAAAATGTAACATTTCTAAGAACGACGTCATAAAATATCGCGACGTCATGCTTGACTTCGTGAATATCTATCCGGTATTCAGTGCAGAAAAATAAGCTAAAATAATTTTTATAAATAAGAAATTAACGTCTATCTGCTTTCAAGTGACCCGTGAATCGTATCATAATAATTCAATATCGATGAAATGCATGATTACTAGACATGTTTCTCTTCAGATTAAGGGTTTTTGTACGTCTTATATTAGTGCATCTTTGCTAGCCAAGGGTTTTCGGTCCACTCCGTTCCCCATAAACCCTAGGGTTTATGGGGAGCGGAGTGGACCGAAAACCCTTGGCTAGCGAAGATGATATTAGTGAAAATTCTCGCAAGGGACGTAAAACAACAATCAATCCTTTAGTTTCTTTCTTCCAATTTACTTTCTTTATGTGTTGTTTTCTTACCGTTTCTTTTCTGTTTGTTTTGTTTTGCTTTTTTTCGTATATTAGACGTATCCTTACATTTGGCTGTGTATTTTTCTTTTCAAGCGTGCTGGCGGAAAACGGTATCCTTTAATTCAAGTAATTCAAGTATATAAAATGTTTTAATTTAGACCATTCATCAAGGCCCTCAAATCTCCGAATTTCTGCCAAATATCGTCTAGGCTAAATACAATATATTTTCAGTATATATTTAAACAAAATATTTATTTTACATACATGTGTACCACATTGTCAGAGGGGTAAATGGGACGAGGATTTAAAAATTAATTTTATCTTACGTAATCAACAGTCAGTTTTTTAAGAATATTAATTCTACTTGTTGGACATGGAAAGTAAAGCAGCGAATAAAATCTGTAGGTAACAGCGTTGCAAGCTGTTGCTTAGCGGACGATCATTTCAAGGGTTGGGGGGGGGGGGGTGTTCCAGATTTTGGAAATAAATAATATGTCCTCGAAAATGTTGAAAATAAATAATCTGTCCTCGACTGCTTGTCAGACTTTTTTCAGTGAAGAAGAAATAAATAATCTGTCCTTGTTTTTTTTAGAAATAAATAATCTGTTCTTCACCGACATAAAAATAAACAATCTGACTCGGTAAAATTTGCAACACCCCCTCCCTCGGAATCAAATAGTTGTCCCCTAACAGGAGGTCAGTGTCGCTAAAAATTGTCTTAATGTTTCATCGTACCTTAGCAGTATTTAATTTATGATAAACTTGTACATCTACCGGTATATATTTTAAAAAATATCCTGTTTAAAAATAAAGTTTAATCTTTTGATGTAACAGGTGTATTTGCGATTTAAAAAAAAAAGAAAGAAAAAAAGGCTTCTTTCTTAATAAAACAAACTGATAATTCAAATACGATCAAAGGAAAAAAAGGTCTGTTGAACCTTGTGTCCATATCGTTTCGCGATACCAAGTGAAAACAAATCAATCGCAATAATTCTCGGGCCTTTCCGACAAGCCGAAAAACAACCACTTGTTTTTCCAAGCTTGCAGGAAAGGCCCGATAAGATGCGATTGATAACAAATAAATAAACTTTTTTAATATTCCACTGTCAATCATTCGAATCGTAATAAGCCTTCTTCACTAAATTACCAATTCCAACAAAAGTTTTATCTAAGTATTGTATCGACTATACGAATCGTAAAAAGCCTTCATTATTTGTGATAAGTTGCTGCTTAAATAATATAACACTAAACTACCAATTCCAAGAAAAGTTATAGCTAAATATTGATATAATGAAAAATTTAATAAAACAAAAATCATTGCAGATTTCTTTTTCATTGTGACGTCATAATCAAATGTGCACAAGAAAGTCGCCCAAATCATATAAATTGCGTACCCAGTTTTGACGACGTCAGCAAACCCGCGACCTACGTTAATTTTGGAATGACTCTAATTCTTGGCCAAATTATTTAAGAAATAAGGTATCATTTTAAAACATCTATCGGGCTATAAATACGGGTTGGTCACGAGATCAAATTCCATAAAGCCCGAAGGGCTTTATGGTAAATTTGATCTCGTACCAACCCGTATTTATAGCCCGATAGATGTTTTAAAATGATACCTTATTACTTATATTTACATTTGTGACTTATTCATATTTTATATTTGCCTGATTATAATCTTTAACGCGTGAAACGTTTTATTTTTCAAACCCAACGGCACGTGTTTGATCCTTTGATTGCGCGTCGACCCTTTGTGACGTGGCTGAGAAATTTCGTCGAACGTTTATGACGCGAGGAACCCGTGTTTATACGGATATAGATACGCGTTGCTTTTAATAGTCTTATATAAAAGAAAACATTTGCAAATGTAAATATTCGATTATAACCTGGTTTGGGTCAGTTTACGCTGTTTTATAATCCGCTTCGCGGATTATAAAGCGTAAACTGACCCAAACCAGGTTATACTCGAATAATTTGGCAAAGAATTAGAGTCATTCCTTATAATTTAATTCTAAAATCATTAAACAACTGTGGGTGTAAAATTTCGTTGCTTTTTATTAGTTCAAATTTGCCGCTCAATAATACAACCCTAGTAACGGAAGTGATGGGAAGCGAGGGGAGGTAAAAACTGATACATAGTCCTAGCAGCCATGTTGTTTTGTTTACATTTGGTAAGATCCAAGTTACTGTTTGAAGTTAAAGGTACATTTATTAAATCTGGAATTTTCCATGAATCCCGAGGACTGGAAATGAGAGGATTGCATGGATACAGACGATTCAGCTGGTTGTCAGGGGGGTGTGTCCCCATACCAAACCAGGTTATACAGAAATAATTTGTGTTCCTTTTTGGCTATTAACCAATCAGAGGCTAGAATACAAACAAAATTAAATTATATAAAAATAATAAATTTTACATATGCCTAAATGAAATGTATTACATTTGCGTTATTTTTACGAAGAACATTCCTCTAAGAGTTTTTCTATTTCTTCAATTTGCACGCAATTGCTTAGATCCATCGATCTTTCAATTGTTAGAAGATCAGGATAATTTTTGAGAAGATATTTACATAGTCTGTTCGACCTGTTAGCACAGGCGTTGTACAGAATAGATTTTCCAGCTCTGGAGACATGATACACGAACAAATCGTGTTCTGCAACTAAATATTCCAAAATTTTAATTCTTTTTTCATCAGCTCCTCCTAGTTCACCAAGAAATAAGGCAGCATTCCAGCCCTTTTTGCTTTCTTTATTTACTAGATCAGGATATCTTTCAGCTATGTATTTTACCATTTCAAATCTGCCATGTCGACAGGCAACGTGTAGGATGTTGATACCCTGAGATGACTCTTCATCCACTTCAATCTTACACACATCGATCAGATATTGTAAAACTCCCACTTTTCCACTTTTAGCTGCAAAATGTCCGGCATTTCTCCCTTGTTTGTCTGATGCATTAATGCACTTCGGAAATTTCTCAGCAATAATTTTACATGCCTCTAAATGTCCGTTTTCACAAGCAGAGTGAAAGGGGTTTTTTAAATCTTCGGTTTTATTTAAATCCGGAACTTTATTCTTGGAAAAATACTTTATCAACTCCACATAACCTGATTTTGCTGCATATTGTAGCGGTTTCCAATCCATTTTATTTTTTTTCTGAATAACTGCAAATGACATTTCTAGAATTTCTTCACTGTTACCTATACAAGCAAGGTGCGCAAGAGTTTCTCCATATTTAGTTTGGTAATTGACAACATCAAAGCCTTCTTCCTTGAATATCTCAATTGTAGAAACGTGTCCAGCTAGTGCAGCATAGCAGAACGGGTTGAGTCCATTTTTATCTTTCGCATGAAGCAATTCATCTTTTGAAGAACTCTTACATGTAAGTATATATTTAACTATGTTTGTGTTTCCTCTCCTAGCAGCTATGTGGAGAGCGGTCCTGCCAATTTTATCAGCTTCATTTAACTCAATGTAATGTAAGAGGTCGTGAAATATTTGCTCGTTTCCACCATACGCAGCATGATGTAGAAGAGTCCGACCTATCTGGTCACGTTTGCTAACATTTTTGGATAGTATCGAATGCAAGGAATAGTATTCTTCTGACTCGCCGTTTTTGCAAACATCTATTAGAGACAGAAATTCCGAATCTACAAAAAGTAATGAGTAGAGTATGTCATATTGAAAATATTTATTAATACTAAAATATGATGTCATGCAAACTCAGTGAAATAAAGTACACACACTGAGTGACTCGCACCCCCCCCCCCACACACACACACATTAGTGTGTTTGGTTAATTTTCGTAACAAAATTTTTTTTTATCAACTGCTGCAATGTCTAGGTATAATTGCATGTTTAAGTTTGAAATTTATGGATAACTTGTAACTATGGTCTATTCTTGTTTAATTAAAAGGAACACGCACTTCTTTATAAATAGAGCTTGGACCTATAAGATTGGGATTGGTTTCAGTCTTTGCAAAAAGCTTGTCGATTTCCTTACGGTCAATGACTTAAGCTACGTACATGTAATTATTCGTTTTCATTTTATTACAGTATATAGAGATCGATAGGAGGAACCTTTCCATAGACATTTATTACGAATTTAAGCATGATTAAATTGTCAAAACATTTTGAGTTTGTTATCTCGAAATGTTATTTGATTTGATTTTACCCCTTACTTTTCATTGTAAACAAGCATTCTGAGAGTATTAATATTGCATTAGCAATACTAGTCCCCTACCGGCAAGTGTAATCTGGTTCCTGTTAAAAATTGAAAATGCCATAATTCCGTCAAAAATCAATGAAGCGAAACGAAATGTAAAGTTGGTCTGTTACTCATCAAGATACACTCACATACCAAAAAACCAGCTCAATATCTGCAAGCATTTAGAAAAAAAGTGTGGAAAACCAAGTGGGACAGACTGACAGACAGACAGAGGGACAGCTAGACGGACGGACAGACTCAGAGGAAACCTATAGCCCCCCCCCCCCCCGGTTTCACCGGTAGGGGACTAATAATGATAATGTCCATATTCTTATTTTTTCTTCATGTGTGATTATTTTACAACACATCTCCGTTGATACAATAAAACAAGCCATTAATGTATACAAATTATAAAAATTAAATCCAAGGGAGTATATATACTGATATTTTATCCTTCTGTTTGAAAACTTTAGATCTGAAATTTATTGACTCGGTACACGAAGTTCACCAATGTAAGAGCGATGTAATATATATCGGCCGATTACCGCTCGAACATCAGTCTATGATTATAAGCGCGTCATTTTTTCGCATATACAACTGCATTCAGCAACAATGGCAAGACCATTTTATACTACTTGTCCGAAAGAATCGCCATCGGCCACGAGAGTTCAAGTTACTTCGGCCGACCATCACCTGGGCATCCTACAATGTCTGTAAGATGGCCGGCCAATAATCGTACGATGTCTGACTCACCGTCCGGTCACCGGCCGAGCATTGTAGGATGATCGGTGAAGACTGTCGGATCTCCGGTCGATGTTCGGCAGGTAATCGGTGCCACGTCGGTCAAAAATGTTTCCCTCTAGACTCACTCGCCGTACGATTATCGGCGGGGGTATGCACGGCCTCCGCACAATGTCTGTTGCCATGACAGATGTGTTAAAGGAGTACTTGGACGATGAGGACCGATGTTAGGGCATCGTTCACCTAACAACAAAGCTTTGTGATAAACGTGATGACTTCAACTTTTCAATCGTCAACTTCCCTTACTTGTGTAGCAATTATATACCCTTATTACCTGCATATGAGGTTTA
The DNA here is from genome assembly GCF_033153115.1 of Saccostrea echinata. NCBI lineage: Eukaryota > Metazoa > Mollusca > Bivalvia > Ostreida > Ostreidae > Saccostrea > Saccostrea echinata. The sequence goes on from NW_026889764.1 coordinate 1,156,347, forward strand.
TGTCTCTCAGTTGATTCGATACGTAAGAGCATGCTCTACGTATGAACAATTTCTAAAACGAGGCAAGCTATTGACAAACAAGTTAACGAAACAAGGACATCAACCATCTCGTTTGAAGTCATCTTTTGGCAAGTTTTTCGGTCGATACAATGACATTGTCACCACATACAACCTATCATTGAGTCAAATGCTGACTGACATTTTTCATATACTAATTGTTAGGCCATTATTTACACACTGAACTATCTACGGATTTTCTGGTTTTGGTTTCCCGATCATGACAAGGTGCAAACGGCGGGTGTGATCGGTTGGCAGGGGATGCTCACTACTCCATGGCACCTGATCCCACCTCTAAATTTTGAGGTCCGTGTTTACTCTGCTCCTCATCTGTATCGTTTCATTGGACTTTCGAGATTGAATACTGTTCGTTATCTTCATATTTCACATCACTGATTACCACCGGTGTACGGCCACCGGACTGGAAATCTGACTGAGGCTTTATAATTTTATCTGCGTCGATGGCCGATTCTTTCAATTGAAGCAGTCGTTGAATAGTCCGTCGACCAACGTTAACCTTCGATCATCGTCCGACCATCGGCAGACAGTTCGTTAAGTCGGTTGTCGGTCGGTCGACATTTAGGAAAGGGTTTTCGTAAATGTCGGGCGACTGTGAAAATCAAACTGCGGCTTAGCGAACGATGATCAGGTGACTGTTGGCCGACTTAGAATTAATTTTTGGAAATTTTCGGTGTTCTTAGGAATTTTAAAATGTGACTGCTCGTCGCCCGATTCCAGTGTCGGCCGATCATGTTTTTCAGCCGACGACACGAGAAAAATTTGATCGCCCGACCATCGGCTTTAAGGGGACTAGACACAGATTTGAAGTCAATATTTTCTCAAATTTTCTGTATTATATCATGACTTATAAGTTGCTATAGGATTTCACACGGAAATATAATTTTTAAAAAACTCATTTTATCTGGAAATTATTGTACCTACGAATTTCGGGACGTGTTTGATTGAAACATCCTTGCACTTTCACAAAGTAAACTTTATTCTTTAAACTTAAGAAAAGAAGAAATTTTGTTGTGTATTAATTAAAAAAATATTAAAACAATAATCCAGAAAATTCATAGTAGAAATGTGAGAAAACAGAACCAACTCACTAGTATTTTCATTCCGTGCTCAGTGATGTGTGCAGAGTTTAACAAATTGAACACACCCGGTGAAATCTAACAATCCACAAGATTCCCAAAATTCGTAGTTTCAATAATTTTCAGATAAAACAAGTTTTTTTTTTTATTATATTTCCGTGTGAAATGCTATAGAAACATATAAGTCATGATATAATACAAAAAATTGAGAAAAATTAACTCCAAATCTGTGTCTAAGCCCCTATAAATGTGACAGGCATAACACAGAGTGAATAATTCTTGTCTTCAAAGAAAGTGTGCTATACTAAGGTATAGTTCTGCTTGACTGTGTTTTATTTACAATGGAATTTACGATTTGCTTTCTCTTTAGTGTCTTTTATATCAAGAATGGACATGCATAAAAGATAGATAATTGAAAGAAAATACACAAGACCCTATAAAAAATTAGAATAGTTTTTGAAAAGACAAGAATTTAAAAGTGTATAAAAGTGTGGCACCAGTTGGATTTGAACCACGACTCAAAAAAGTATCTTCTGTGTATATACCTAGCTGTTTTACCAATCTAGCTATTCTGGCTTTGAAAACAAAGGGTATAAATGCGAACTAGGTTCATAAAAACAGGTCTCCTTATTTTTTGTAGGTTTTTTTGAATTTCGACCTTAGAGCAGGAGTGTCTCTTAAAAATTCCCTCCTTAAATTATTCTTTTCATCACAACCTCAAAATATCATAATTTTATTTAGGGGCAGGCCTGCCCTGAAAGACTTCTAGGCCAAATTTCATGCAAAAATCTGTGCTTTAAGGGACAAAATGCTGTTTTGGCCAACTTTGGAGGTTAATTTTTAAGTTCTAAATAATAAATTTTAGGTTCAAAATACATTTTTTTTTTTAAATTTAAGAAATATATACGTTAGTTAACAACTAATGAATATTGAATTTAAAAAGTGGCGTTTTCCGGAAAAATTTTCTCTCCTATATATAGGTCAATTCGAATACATCCTTTGAATGTATTGCTTCCTGTTTTAAACAAATTGGAAAATGCCTCTCAATCCTGAAAAAAATATAATCAAATTGAAGAACATAGGTTAAAGTTCTTTTTCGGACATCGAACGCCTTTTCAAGAAGTGGGGAAAAAGTACTAAAAATTATTAACTCTCTTAATAAAACTATATGCATGGCATTGACCACAATTAATACGTCTAACAGTTGAACATAAAAGAAATATTTTTAGAAACCTTCCCACGGATGGATTGACATATATTCTAACAGATAGAATTAGATGAAATTGTGCAAAATATATTGTGCAGAATATATTTAACTCATTTTGCATTTTCCCGAATGTTTCCAACTTAACATTCATTTATTTAAACTTCCTTTGTTTGGTTTGAGAAATTTTAATTGAGTATGTACACTGAAATATGAAGATAACGAACAATTTTCAATCTCGAAAGTCCAATGAAAAGATACAGATTTGGAGCAGAGCAAACACGGACCTCAAAATTTAGGGGTGGGATCAGGTGCCATGGAGGAGTGAGCATCCCCTGCCGACCGGTCGCACCCGCCGTGTGTTCCTTGTAATGATCGAAAAAAAAAACCGGAAAAAATCCGTAGACAATTCAGTGTATAAATAATGGCCTAACAATTAGTATATGAAAAACGTCAGTTTTTTGTTCAGTTTCAGTCAGTTTAGTTTGACTTAATGATAAGTTGCATGTGCTAAAGGGAAGTTGACGATTGAAAAGTTGAAATCATCACGTTTATCATAAAGCTTTGTTGTTAGGTTACCATGAACGTATTTTTCTAGTAAAATATCTAAATATGAAACAAATGTGTCAGAATCTGTGGTATCTTTTATTTCAAGCTCACTGGGATATATCGAGTCGACATATGAATGGAAGTAACTATTGTTAATTAATAATACGTCGTCGATATATCAAAATGTCGAGTTGAAAGCCACAGCAAGTGTTTTCTTCTTCTCATATAGAAGGTTTTGAATAAATTCTGCTTCATATGAATACAAAAATAGGTCTGCTAATAACGGGACGCAATTGGTACCCATGGGATTGTCAACAGATTGTTGGAAGACCTGATCTCCAAAAACCACATAGATATTGCCAATCAGAAATTCAAGCATCTTTTTAATATCAACTTCAGAGTACTTGTGTGTACAATCAGAATGCTTTTGAACAAAATGATTTTCTAAATGACCAATGACAAGGTAAGTATATATTTAGAGTTCCATTTTTATTGAAAAAGCAGCTGTCTATGATCTCAAAAAGCCTGGACTTAAATTTATGGTGGGGAATGGTTGTATAAAGTGTTGAAAAGTCGTACGTTTTGATGTTATTGATTTTAGTAAAATTTTGTGATTTAAAATTTTCTAAAAGTTCCTTGGAGTTTTTCATGATCCACATCTGATTTACACCACTTCTCAAATATATTGTTGTACAGTACTCCTGAAGTTTCTCCTTCATTACAGTAAATTTTTTAGTGAGGAGCTAGTAAAGAAAGAGGCTTGGTAGAACATTTATTGGAACCCGCTTTGAATCTTTGTTTGTAAGGATTTTTATGAAGTTTAGGAATCCAGTAAAGGTATGGTAATTCAAATTCATTTTGATTGTTGGGAATATTAAAAATGTCTAAAACGGACATATGAAAAAGGTGAAGATAATGAACAGAGATCGATCACAAATTTGTGAATATGGCATAAAACACAGATCCCAGAAATTCCAGAGGTGGGATCAGGTGCCTAGGAGCAGTAAGCATCCCTGTAGACTATGTTTACAAAAATCTATCTTTCGAACATCAATTTTACGCATTGTCCTGCCTGTAATGAAAACGTCCTCATCACAATAGAGATGATTCTTGATGTCATCTTTAAACAGCTGCAACTATTTTGTAAAGTACGAACTTTTTGTGTATTTTTGTCACACAATTATTTCTTACTTTTTTTTAACATTGACTTGTCTTATTAACTTTGAGTAACTTTCAAGACTCTTAACCTGGTCCAGCACAACTTTTTTGGTATGATTTTACTATTTTTTCGTAACATAATAAGATCCAATTTACAATATTCCTCCGTTTATCTTGTAATTGCTAAGATGTAGTAGATAGAAGAAAACTGACCAAAATGAACTTTATTGTTTTGCACACTGTCTTCAAATTATAAGCACTACAAACACATGAAGTAACTTTAGAAGATGGTATCCAACATTTAAAAAATGTCATTTGATTGAAGAGGATTTTTTTGTATTTTAATGTATAGAAGGGACAATTATCGAATATATTTATGCAAACAAAAATTAGCATTGATTTTTTTAACCAACTTTCTAGCTTGAAGGATTTTATTCACTAACAAAAGTTTACAGGTACGACAAAAATTCTCGTACGTAAGAAAGTAGATTATAATTACCTTGATCTTTTGGAACTTCTTTCTTTTCTTGATCACCTGTACTCAAAATTTTTATTCATTTGATTGAAGAGGATTCTATTGGTATTTTTGTTATTCGATAAAGTATAGAATGGACAATTACGGTATATATTTATGCAAACAAAAATAAGCATTGATTTTTTTACCAACTTTCTAGCTTGAAAGATTTTATTCACTAACAAAACTTTACAGGTACAACAAAAATTCTCGTACGTAAGAAGTAGATCATAAATACCTTGATCTTTTGGAACTTCTTTCTTTTCTTGATCACCTGTACACAAAATTCATATTCAAATTTACTACAATCAAACCATTTTATAGAATTTCAGGGATTTATGAATCAAAAAGTGTTTAGTCTACTGCCTAAGATAGGAAGAACTACCGTATATACTCGCCTATAAGTCGGTTGTATTTTTTGAGGTTAGTTTGGGGGGATTTGCCATTGACCCGCTTATAGAATCGGTTGACGATTTCAGATCAGTGCTCTGATCTTTTAACCTGGTTTGAATTAACATTTTAAGAAATGACACTAATATGTAATTTTAAATCATTAAAAAAAATAAGTAATACACACTTAAAGAGACACTGTGACGGACAAGCGGGAAAATAGACAAATGTAGAATTTTTGCAAGACACTTGCAAATTTTATTCTATTCTTGAAAGTATTATGTTTTAGAAAATTACAGGTTTCAGAAATCTACTTTTATGGAGAAAAATATAAGTAAAAATAATTTTTAGTTTGCCCCAACACGAAAATATTGCTTCACTTCTTCCTCTTTAAGGTACGCATGCGCAGAAAATTTGAAAAGGTTACCATGGTGTCAATTCCATAGATTCAAATGTCGGATGACCGAGGATTTTGATATAATCTTCAAAAAAGATGATCAGAACTTATTCCTCACTTTTGGTTGCTCTAATTCAATGTTGTTTACAAGTTTCACGCTTAAAATAAAAGACACCTGACCTTGTTGACATTGACGATAACAACCACGCCATAGATACAACTTTTCTTTTTCCGGCACTTGCGCGATTTGCAGTCTTTTCTTGCTTTTACCGTGCAGTTGAGATCTCAAAATTTTGCCTTAAGCTTATTCATATTTCTCATAGATCTTTAGCTTTATGATACAATTTTCTTAAAGGAAACACATGATATTGACTCACAGTGTAACTTTCAGATAAAAATAAAGTTATAAAAATATGTAAAAACAAATTTAACTCCCCAAAAACCGACTTATAGGCGAGTATATACGGTACGCACACTAACTCTCGATTCCCGCCTACATTTTATTCAATACAAATGACAATTTGGACATTAAAACTTGTTTGAATGCAAAGAAGAATTCATTAGTAATTGATAAATAATTTTAAAACCAGTGTCAGACCGTTAACTGCTCTTATTTACTTGCTTTCTCAGCTGGGACTAGTACATATTGATTGTGCAATCTATCTAGAAATAGGTCCATAGGATATGACTTCCCAGTCTAAGGTACATTTGTATTGCACCATATAAACAAACGTGCCTTTCTTCTTTAGTATGAGATAATAGTAAAATATGATGAAAATAGGAAGAAATTTTCATATTTTTTTCATATACAGATTGACGACCTCGTTGTCTTTTATTGCATGGAATATGTATTTAGCGTAGATTTAACTAAAGGCAAAATGAAATCTTACTGTTCTGAGTTCATTTTCTCATATTTAACAAATTTCTTTATACTCTCATATATGAGTATGGATAAATTACACTTACAGAGATTCATCTGTGTATGAGTTTTAGGAAATTACCCTTTATGAAATTAAGTGCAAAATGAGGAAAAGTATCACTCAAGGTCAAAGGAAAGGTCAAGAATAGAAAATTATGACATAATATAATTGCTCTTACAAATATGTACCAGTTGAAAAAGTTTGAAGAAAATATCTTGAACATGTTTTTTGAAACTGAGGTAACTGTAAAATGAAGGAATAGTGAGGTCAAAGTCATTGGAAAGATCAAGTAAGAAAATTGGAAGAGAGAATTGCGGAAGGACGTAAGACCACTCATAATAAGTCATAATAAATGCAAACACCTCGAGGTAGTGCAGAATCATATATATGTTCAAATCACGACCCACAGTGGGATTCGAACCTGCGATGTAAGGATCAACTCCTTACTCCGCGACTCTAGAGCGAATGCTCTAACCACTGCACCACGCGGGCGACACATGGAAATGATAAATCATATTAATATGCAAGCATCCCCAAGTAGTACAGATTCAAATTTTTTTTTATCATGATCATCGGGGGTAGGTTTGAGTTTAGTAATTACATGTAGGTATGTAGGAAACAACTTTTTAAAAAGTCTTGAATACGCAATTATCCTCAGGAAGTGCAGATTCAAGTTTGTTCAAATCATGGCTTGGGGGGGGGGTTTAAAATGGGGCCACAATAATGGGATTAAAGTTTCATCAGGAGATACAGCTGTATTTATGAAAAAAAAAACTTTAAAAATCTTGTCAAGAACAAAAGGACTTTCCTTGTTCAATTTATTTTAGGATTTTTCATGTTTAGCAGAAGTTCTTTGTAATTTCCTAACATTATTGATTTGTAAGAATTGTTCATTTTTCTTATATATCTTAAAATGTTTCATCTATAACAGAGGTTCCTTTTAATTATGTAATATTTTCAATAATAATTCATATCATGTAAAAGCCAAGGAAATTTTGCACTTACCATTACTATTGTTTTTCTGCATTGTTGTGTATTTCCATATTACTAATATTGCAGCAAGTAGTAGTACGATCGCAGAAAGGGAATCAAAGAATGGGATTTTATATTCATCATTTTTCTCCTTTATCTGGTTTGCTGTACAATAAGGATATTAGAGGTTAGTATATTTTGACGACCTACGATAAGAAAAATTCTAATTCATCTATCCTAAAACAAATTCTTAGAATTTTATTTTTAATTAAAATTTGTGCAGATGCCTTGTGGAAAACGTCATTTGTTTGACCAAATTTACCATCCTTTAACAGGCTCTAAATTCGCTCTTTAGTACATCTGGGAGGACAAATAAAGAATTTTGTAGACACGTTTTTTTCTTAGATTTCTTTATGTGTATTTGAAGTTTTGACTCTAAATAGGACAAAAAATGTTTTAATTGATAATCAATTTTAAGTCAAAAATTAAATATTTTATTAATGTTTGAAATATGTGTCACGTAACACATGACAGACATATAACGTAACATGACAGACGTACGATAAAACGTGACATGATTAAATTACATTTCTGATGCTTAGCAATACAAATAATCTGTAAAAAATGAAATTAAACAATTCCTTAAACAATGCAAAAAATTTTTTCACTCTTACGTAGAAGAAAAAAGATTTTAAAGCTACTTTTGATGCACAAACTGATGATCGTAACACTGACAGACTCCTATACTTAGCCAGCCAAATAAACCATAAACTTTCATTATTTTATTAAAAAGATAATGTTGCCGTAAGAAATGGACATTATTCAAATTTTGATTCCTTATAGATTCTTAATTTGAATTTTTAAAAAATAAATCTCTGCTATACGCTTGGTAACATACAAAATTTCCATCATGTCTGTCATGTTACGATATTTCTTGAGCAATACCTGTTTGAAACGAGCCAATAAAATTTATCATTCTAAGCTTATCTTTTATTCTTGGAAATTATAATACACAAGACATTATTATTTATGAAAATACTAATGAAATTTAAAAAAATAAATTATTTCATATAGATCAAACCTATATCGTAACATGTTCGGATGCACGTAACCCTGACAGACTCGTTTTAAAAACTGCAAGAAAACAACTACAAAATTGTATTGTTAAGTTATAAAGACAAATATTGCCTTATGATACACTAATATTCTTAAATAAAAATACTCTTTGGTTTAATTCACTGAACGTATAAATCTGAATGCACCCGTTTGATTCACGTAACATGAACAGACATTTGTTTTGTCCGTCACCGGTACGATAGTATTCAGGCAATGTCTGTCAATCGGTACGTTATGTAAGAAATGTCAAATTTTAAGTGTTTATGTAGTGATGAAGAGCGTGCAAGTTCATATTTAAAAAAAACAACTAAAATACACCTACTAGCTGACAATATTTGATGATATGTGTTTAAAATCTAGGATAAAGACAACTAATAACATACTTTGTGTAACGTAACACTTGACAGACAAAGGTTCGTGGCTTCTCGGGCTCTCTCTGTAGCTCTTCTTATCGAAATGTAAACATATTTGCATAGAACACTGGAGAAAATCTAAATATTCATAACCTTTAAGTCAAATGTATAAGAAGAAGCATCTCCGAGCTCCATTCTTAAAATAGAACGTAACGCCCACTTGCCATGACAGACACAGGAAGCATCCCACAGATTTGTTAATTTCTAAACACACGTGCTTTTCTGTTGAATCTGCGATCACTTAATTGATAAACAGGTAAATTTTTTATCAGTAGACAAGAAAGATAAAATAGTTTGCATAAACAATGGGCCATTTTATAACAATGTACCCGGTGTATTGAGTCTGACAGACGTTACGTTCAAAATATGAGAAGAAATAAATTCCACTTTTTCTTTTATTTTAGACAAAATGTGCATTAAAATACGTTTGTATGTTAATTTTATCCTTCCTAAACAGTAGTGAATGAAGATATTCTGTGTACAAGGTATTATCGCCGTATATTTGACTTTTATTTTGTCATGGTTGAAAATGTCCCCCTACACATGCGTAATTCTAGTGGAATTATCAAATTCATTTCAAGAAAAAAAAAGTAATTTGATGAAAAAATCTGCTTATTTTGTCTTTTTTATATATTTGCATTATACTTTTCAATATAAAACATTTCTTATTTCAATTTTTTAAATAATTTATTTTATATTCCTCTTGTTAAAATCATAGGTCAAGATGTATTCAAGAGCGAATTTAGAGCCAACATTCTGGTCAGACGTAAAACGCGATATTTAAAGACAATGTAAGGCAACTTGGATCTTACAAAAAAAAAACCATATTTTCCCTTTTTCTCTTTAAAGGAAATTTTACTTTCCAAAATCTGGAAAATTAAATCTTTATAGCTAGCATTATTAATATTGCGTATATCCATGAAATTTTTGTGATAAATCTTTTCAATTTTATTAATCTGTAAAGAGCTGCATATTTTTATCCTGACAGATATTTGTCAATAATCATTTGTTTCCCCATGTTTACATTCACGAGACCTTTTTGATTTCAGCTGACGTCATAAATTACAAATGACGTCATTGATCGATAATGGAAATTGTTAGCTATTTATAGAAGTTTATAGCATTAAATACATCATACCATACAAGTATCTTACTTCTATAAATAGCTAACATTTTTTTAAAATGATTTTTTCAAAATCATCGCGCTATTTTTACGTTTGTTCATAAATATATGGCACAATATTGTAGATCTAGACGAACAACTAAAAAGATTAAAAAGACATCAATGAAGAACTAAATAGAATAAACTCAAGAGGACCAAATAACAAATTACCTGCAGGGAAAGACATGAACACAAAAAATAGATGGAAGAAGCGGGAAGGAAGTTACAACAGCTACTGATGTTAAAAATCTTTTTAATATGGAAAAAACGGCACGGATTGTCGAAATACTGAGACGTTATTCTTTCAGTATGTTTCATTTTACTTTATTATACTTTCATGTTAAATACTAAAATCTGATTGGTTTAGACGCATATAACAATCCGTAATGTTACCCTCAGCGTTAGCAACACACTTGGCAACGGGTAACATTACGAAAATGTTACATGCGTTCAAATCATGCGCGTACGGTTCACCGTAGAATTCTCAGAACGTCAGTTGTGCGTTTGAAAGAAGTCGAATAAACGACGTCAATAAAAGCTTTCGTCCGATGTAGCTTACTTGAAAACAACAAACGACAGACGAAACATCCTAGCGAGTGCAAACTTTAGATGATAAAGGACTTTTTGAGTAGCAAACAAACAATAAAGAGGTTGGTAAATCTTTTCCGAAGCTTTCTTATTGAGAAAAATATAAGCGGGGAGTTTGAGAGCTTTCTAAGAGTGAACTTAACGACGATCTCCGAATTTTTTTTAATGACATCCGAAATCAAAAAGACATTCAGTATAATAAATTAAATAGTGCACGTTTTTGAGGGTAACAGTTGAAATTGACACCCCTCGGAAAACCATTGTCAACCTCCGCTGACGCGTCGGTTGACAATGGTTTTCCTTGGGGTGTCAATTTCAACTGTTACCCTCAAAAACGTGCACTAATATAATAGCTGTAAACGTTGTCAGTCCTCAGTGTCCAATATATGTGGAATGTTTCAGTAACAAATTTTTCAAACTGTTTAATCTTTTGTTATTTTATTATATATACAGCAGGCGTTAAATGCATCTCTTTTTTAAAATGACACTAGAAAAAAAAAAGATATATACAGGAGAATAAACATAATCAAACAAGTGATCTGACAGCTGATAAGGTGCTGTTACTACCTTGTGTGATTAAAATGCTTTAAAGTCATTACGCTTTATTTAGAGAATATACATGGATAATTTTTTGTCGAAGTCTGATGGATGGATAATTGGGTTGCCTTGTATACTAGTACACCTAGCTGGCTTTCGTTTTCGCTCACTTCATCATATGTCCTGTATTGAACAGAAGTGTTATTTGATATCAATAATTACTGGATGTTTATTAATAAATAAATATACATTGGTATAGAATAGATCATGGATTACAATTTATTATTCTTCAAGATTTTATTACTTACTGCATTCTTCAAAACCCCAATCCGTTTGTGACATTCTTTCCTATGCATCTGTGACTAAAAAAAATTAAAATGACAAGAATATACATGATTACGGGTAAGGGATTATCGATTAAGTTGTGGCATTTAATCTGACTGTGTTAAATATTTAAAAAGAACATACAAGGGCCATTTAAAGAATTTGTAGACTTTTGTCATAACTCTTTTTATTTAACGTCATATTATAACCAAATTTGGTACACAAATTTTAACTATAAATTCAAATAATTTGAGTCAAAAAATTTTAATTTTTCTTGATATTTATCAAAATTATAAAAGATTTAAGGCAGCAAAAATTGGGTCACGGAGAAGGGTCAAAATTGAGTTATTTATTAACCATACACTTTATAATGTCTATAGTCATACCTCTAATAAATGACGCTTAAACGAAATAAAACTCAAATGTTCAAATTAAGGTTTTGCCAAAGGTCAAGATGTCCAAAAACTTATTTTTACAATAGCTCCAAAACTATGTGAGATATAAAGTTAAAACTTTCACAGTTTAAAAATATATCATTGATTAACAGATGGAAAGTATCACTTGAAAACAAATATTTAAAAAAATATTTTTTGAGAGAAAAAATTTCAAAAAATTTACATATTTTAAAAAAATGCACCTGCTTAATTCTGCACTTTTAGTGAAAACCATCATTGCAGAAATAATGTATGTTTATCAATGAAGCGCAAGTTGGACGTGAATGCTCTCTGAAAGGCTGTTATTGAAAGCATGACATGTATTGAAGGAGATTGTGTAAAATCATCTGCATCAATATAAAAGGTTGTTTTAATTTTTAAAAGGCATATTTCAACAAAATATGTCATTTTATGAACTTTCTGTGTGAAAGCACATATTTTAAAAATTAGAAGTAGGGTTGAATTGAATTTTTAGAGATTTCTGTGAAAAATACTTATAATATATCATGTTTTACCCTCAAAACTTTAAATTATGACTTTCAAAGTAGGATTATGCATCTGACATGTAGAAAGAAGTTAGAAAATGTTGGTTTTTTATTTTAGATGACTTTAAACTATGTGCACCACCTGACCGCAGTCAATTATAGTGTCTACAGACTTTGCCGTAAAAGTACTCTAGGCTGATTTTTTCAAGAAAAGACTAATTCTGGGTTTGCGAATGAGTTTTCAACAAAAGTGACAACTGCGATAAAATGTGAAGAAGTAAAACATTTTTTCACAGAGTGATAAATTTTACAGAGAGTGGATTTACTTTCATTTTATTCACCTGAAGTGATGCATGTATTACAGCAGTGGAGGAATATAAATAATGAAATGAGGTAAATTTGTCTAATAAAAAAAATGCACAAGTAAAATTTATTTAGAATTTTTCAAAAATAAGAAGCTTATGACCAAAAAATGCATAAATACTGTCAGGGCATGAGAGTGAATACTTATTCAGAGTTCTAATCATGTAGCACACATGTAGTACAGAATGTCACTTAGCACCATGGTATGCCTGTTATGGTTCTCTGGACTTTTTGCATGCTTACGCAGCTGACATCCATGATTTTTCAGTTTGTCGGAGAATGTGTTTTGTCATGTTAGCACTTTTATGTAGGTTTTGACCCTCTCTTTTAAATTAAGTCTCAGTCAGGATGCTTATTTCAGCATGATTTGTTAAGCATATTAATATACTGAAATATTAATAAATTACAAATTAAAGTGATGAAGAAATTTGACATATTTACACAATCAAAATATCAGAATAACCATAATTCAGCTAATAAAGTGTCCTGTTTTTCTTATGTCACTTCCTATAAATTTTATCAGCAGTTTTTGTACACCCACCCACCCCCAAGAACCATGTAGGATGGCCTGATATTAGTCTTTTTGTTGCATTTTTTCACATTTGAAAGTGTTAAAACTCATAAAAATGTTTAAGATTTATATTTTGGAATTTAAATGTTGAATTTTTATGTAAATTTGGTGAAACAGAAAGCTGTAATCTTGAATTAATCATGCAAATTCATCAAACACCTTTGGAATTCCTGAGTAATTCAATGAAAAGAGGATAATTATGCATGTTCAATTGGAATTTCATGGCTAATTTGTGTCTGCAGAGAAAGCCAGTTACATAAATCCAAACAATAAATTACATCTGAATTGTTTCCTCCATTTTCTTATCATCAAAGCAAGTTTAATGGAGTGTCAGAGCTGTCCAGATTCTCCCTAGGTGCTGATATCATTTGGACTGCCCTGTGTTACAACACAGCTTTTAGATAAACTTCTGCACATCAGCTTGTAGACAAGTACCTAGGCTTTATTTGGAACATAAATTGACCAGATGCAGATTTTATTATCAGTCTAATATTTAACAATTTCTGTGAATTCTGTCATTCTTAGGAGGGCAAAATGCAATTTTGTTATGTAATAATTGCATAATGGTCTCAGACTTGTGAACTATTTTTTGTTTGTTGTGAAGAACAATGTATATACTCTCCACGGATAAGAAATTGTTTGCCAGACTTAGTCTATTAATGATGAAATTCTGCTTCAAAATATGCACAAAAAAACTTCTGTCAGAGTGCTCTGTGTGTATTCTTGACTGCTCTGGAGTAAGGGAGATAAATGCATATATCTCCAGCAATAAGGGGAATTAGATCACCAAACTTAAGGATGTTGGTGGCAGTTATTTAAGAAATCTCAGGTGCAAAAATGAAAAAAATCTGACAACTTCAAGGGTCCTTCAAATAAAGACAAGATCCCTATAAAGTCCGCCATCTGCAATGTACTTTCGGTTTCAAATCTTAACATTTGGACAAAATAAACAGGGAAAACAACTTTCTAGAGGCTATCGATGTCCAACTTGCCCTTCATTGATAAACATATATTGTTTCTGCAATGATGGCTTTCACTAAAAGTACGGAATTAATTAGGTGTATTTTTTTTAAAATTTCTAAAAAAGATTTTTTCTCGATAAATATTTTTTTAAGTATTTGTTATCAAGTGATACTTTTTATCTGTTAATCAATGATATATTTATAAACTGTAAAAGTTTTGACTTTATAAACCACATAGTTTTGGATTTGATTTGAACATATTTTATTGTTTAAATGTTACAACAAAAGGATCGGACACAACTTAATTACACAAAATAATGTTCAAAAATTAAACTACACTGGAACCAAGGGTCAATATGATTATCAGCTTACATAGTTTATGCATGTTCAAAATTGATTTGATGTAGTATGTACAAATGAATCTAAATATATGTATAGTTTTGGAGCGATTGTAAAAATAAATTTTTGGACATGTTGACCTTTGGCAAAACCTTAAGCATTGTTATATTACTTCAGATGCTAACATGTATTGTAATACATTGTTTCGTTTAAAAAATATCAATTTATAAAGACAGATAGATTTCATTAAAAAAGCAAAAAGAGATGACGTCGAAGGACGTCACAGTTCAGCGAGTAGCATTAAAATATTGCTTTGCATTCGGGAAACCTCTAAAACAAACTCTGAAAGTGCTGGGGAAACCAGGAAATATATCAAAAATGAGCAGTGCATTTGTTATACATGGAAAAGGCAGTTTTTGAGTGGTAGAGACTTTGGATCGGACGATGGCCGACGGTCTGCGAAGAAAAAGATACATATATGTATGTAATAGTTTAGAAATCTGGTCAAGAGTTAATAACGTCATGGAACTTGATTTGCGCTTCACTGTTGCGGAACTTGTGAAAGCAAAGTTAAGCGGTAAAGAATTTGAAAACACTGACAAACTAACTTAAACTATTGGAACAATTGTTAGCAAACTAGGTTTAAAGTGATATGGATACGTTTCTATGAATGTGTAAGATACTTTAAACAGTGTATGAAATGAAAAGGCAGAGTAATTTTGAGAAACTTTCTTGTCGTTGTTTTTGACTTTACAATGTTGTTAAGCGTGCTCCGTGGTGTCAAAACATGTTGATTTTAAAATTGTGTATCATGAGTTCCATTTAATCAAATCGAATGAAACTTCAGACATCGACAAAAGAAATGTTTTTACATATGAAAATGTGTTGATCTTAAATTTTGTAAAAATAATATGATGAGGGACATTGTCTACGTATTTTCTGAAAGATCCTCGTAAGGGAATAAATTCAATATATACCATGTTTATTCCATGCAACAGATAAGAATCACTTAAACATGTTTATACTGCAATTTTTAAACACTTTAACGTGTCTAATTTACCAAATAAATAATCATTTAAACGTGTTTAAGTTTTCAACTTTTTTTATTTTGAAACATACATAAAACAGTAAAAAGCACACTGATCTACAGATGAACACGTGCAAATAAGGCTTAATTAATAATTGGTTTAAGATGGAGCGCAGTAAAAAAATATTAAATGCAAACTTTATAAACAATGATTATATACTGTAAGTCATTTTAATTCCACGGTGATAAAATTTCACGATTTCGAAAAGTAACAATCGCGATATTTTTAATTTCACGCTGCAATAAATTAATTTAAATTTCGTATAAGCATTTAAACGTTTTTAAAAACTAGTGATAGCATTCACTATGGGTTTAATTTTGCGGAAAAATGATGAATCGCGAACACAATAAAATTTAAACTATCGTGATTATTTGCCAATCTACAGTATACGGTGGAACGTAAACTGTTTTGTAAACAGGGCACGAGCTCTGTTATTGTTAACGTTTACGTTTCACCGGGTGTCTTCATTCTGTTAAACACTACAGACATCACTGACCACGGACTGACAATACTGGTGAGTTGGTTTTGCTTTCTCACATTTCTACTCTGAATTTTCTGGAGTATATCTTTAAATTTTTTCATTACTACACAGCAAAATGTATACTTTTCTTAAGTATTAAGGATAAAGTTTACTTGTGAAAGTGCGAGGATGTGTCAATCAAACGCGTCCCGAAATTTGTAGTTTCAATAATTTCCAGATAAAATAAGTTTTTTTAATTATATTTCCGTGTGAAATGCTAAAGCAACATATAAGTCATGATATTATATAGAAAATTTGAGAAAATATTAACTTCAAATCTGTGTCTATGTCCCTTAAAGTCATTTGATATACAGAAGTCACAGGGAGGTCAAGAAATTTCTCAATTTCCAAATTTTCTAATTTTTATTCAAATTTCAAAAATTTTAAGCCACGTTTTGATTGAGAAAATAAAAAAAGCACAAGTTTCCCTTATTTCAGGCACAAGTATCAGATATATCTTGCGTATAAAAATCTTAAATAGGCAAACTTGTGCTCCATGATTCCCGAAGTGAAAAGTATCTCAGATTTTACAAAATTCCAACAGAATTGAAGAAATTCGTTAAAATTTTATACTTTGTCATCTTCTTGTGGCCAAATTAATTTTGATTTTAAAACAATCATTTAAAGTTCTTAATTGCAAACTATCACAATTTTAACAGTTTCGATTTTAAATAAGGGGCCAAAATTGGCCTTTACTATACCTAGTTCTTTGCACTGCTTCCATATTTTTGTGCCAATTTATGTAGAGTCATTTAATACGTTTTCAAGGAATTTTGATTGCTTTCTGAGTAATTACATTGTTTTTGAGTGAATAACTTAATTAAACTTTCTGAAATAACGACTTTAAGTTGACGACTACAACACGTACATGTTTTTTTGTGATTTGGCATTGTGGTAAATCGGCCTCTTGTTTCATCTTGTATGTTGATATTTTGCTTATGACCTTTAAAATTTAAAAACATTGTTTTGACCTTCCATTGTGTATACGACATTTTAAAGAAACAAACTGAATATTAATAAGAGGGATCATATATATATAGAGAGAGAGGCTATTCAATGTTTTGTAGATGAATATGGAATTTATTTCACGAGTGGGACAGTATTTTTTGATATTTTCACGAGTGCGAAGCACGAGTGAAAATATCAAAAAATGCTGTCTCACGAAGTGAAATAAATTCCATATTCATCTACAAAACATTGAATTTTCTGTTTATTACATTTTCTTTGATTTTCCTTTTGCCTCTGTCTTCTCTTAAACAGTGTCATAGGCTTGACGTCATAGTTGAGCGGTTGAGACGTCATAGTTGTGAGATGGAAAACATTACATAACATGGATTTTAGCAACATATTTGGGAAGAAATTTGCAGTTTTAGCTCTATCAAGATTGTTAGTTACTATCTCTATCTTATGACAGGCCAGAAATTATTTTTTACTTACTTTGATATCTTTTCACACTGTGAGAGAATATCATTTTGGTATCCTTTCACACTGTGAGAGAATATCACTTTTATTCAATATATAAATCGCAGTATTTTACTGTTGAAAATGTAATAAATATAGTTAGCTCACCTAACTAAAGTTCAAGTGAGCTTTTCTGATCAAAGAGTGTCCGGCGTCCGTCTGTCGTCTGTCGCCCGTCGTCTGTAAACTTTCCACATTTTCGACATCTTCTGAAGAATCACCGGGCCAGTTTCAACCAAACTTCCCACAAAGCATTCTTGAGTGAAGGGAATTTAAGTTTGTTCACAGGAAGTGCCACGCCTTCTTTCAAGGGGAGATAATTAAGAATTTGTGAAAATTTGGTGGCATCTTTAAAAAAAACTTCTTCTCAAGAACCACTGGACAAGAAAAGATGACACTTACGTAAAACTTCATTACATACTCTAGATTCAAGTTTGTTCATATAATAAACCCCGGGGATAGGACGGGGCCACAAGAGGGAGTCAAAGTTTTACATAGAAATATATACGAAATGTCTTAAAAATCTAAAACAACAAAGTCATCACTAGTCATGTTATAAAAGAAGTATCCTCAGGTAGTGTAGATTCAATTTGTTCAAATCATGACCCCCAAGGGATGGGGGGGGGGGGGGGCACAATAGAGGGTCAAAGTTTTGCATAAGAATATATAAGAATCATCTTGAAAAAAAATCTTCTATTCAAGAACAGCAAAGTCATGATTAGTCATATCATTATAGAAGCATCCTCAGGTAGTGTAGATTCGAATTTGTTCAAATTTTGGATGGGTAGGGTGGGGCCACAATAAGTGATAAGAGACTTACATAGGAATACATAGGGAAAAAAAAACTTTAAAATTCTTCTGTTTAAGAAAAACAAAGCCTTGATTACTTTTATTGATATGGAAGCATACTGAGGTAGTGTAAATTTAGTGTGTCCCCCCTTTTCAATACTGAATTGATTTTTGCTTCTTCCTAGTCATTGTGCTCAGGTGAGCGATGTGGCCCATGGGCCTCTTGTATGTATTACAAGCTACAATAACAGATCATATTGGCTTCCTGATTTTAACTGAAGCATTGACCTACCTTTCATCAGTAGCTGATAGATCAATTGTAGAGGCAAATTTTTTTGTGTTGATTGATTTGCATTGTATCATCAAATTAAACTATATCGACTGGCAAGTCTATAAGAAATGCATCGCACCAGATTCGCATATCTGCATCCATGCATGTTTAGAGTAGCTTCGGATTACATATTAATACTTTGTTATGACTGGATAGCGTATTGTAAATAAATGCTTAAATTTGTTGACTTGAGCATAAATTTCCTTGTAAACAAAAATTCTTTTCACAAGAATGATTGATTTAAATGGCTATTTGAGGAAGCGGAAAATATTACGCTTACTTAAGCAATATATCTATAGTAGTTAAATTTCAATATATCGTATAATGCCCAATTCAATACTAGCAATTTTAATATCCATACAAGCTTACCTGATATATTGGAACAACTGCTTAATTTTTTTGATGCATTTTAAATACAACTTGTACAAAATTTTGTGCAAAATGGCTGGCACACTGTGTAACAGATGTTATAACAAGAGATTAAAACAATAGGCCCATGGACCACAACGCTCACCTGAGTAATAATGACCCTCTGTTCTTCGTCAGCAGATTCTGTTTCCTACAAATTCTTATGTAAAACTTTGATCACACCCTACCCCAGGTAGTCATGATTTGAAAAAAAAACTTCTTGAGGATGCTTTCATATAAATATAAGTAATCATGGATTTGCTGTTCTTGAGAAGAAAACTTTCAAAAATTGACTATGAATTCCTATGTAAATCTTTGATTGCCGACTGTTGTCGGCCCTACTCCCGGGGGTCAGGATTTGAACTAATTTGAATCTACACTACCTGTAGTAGCTTCCATATAAATATGAATAATCATGGCTTTGCTGTTCCTGGGAAAAAAGGATTTTTATAGACTTCACGTGTATATTATGTTCCTATATTAAACTTTGATCCCCCATTTCTGCCTCCACCCTTCACCCAGGGGTCATAATTTCAGCAAAGTTTTACATAGGATACATAAGAATTTTTTTTTAAATCGTCTTCTCAAGAACAGCAAAGCCATGTTTTAGTTATATTGATAACGGAGCATCCTCAAGTAGCGTAGATTCAAGATTGTTCATATCATGACACATGGGGGTAGAGTGGGCCCACAACAGAGGATCAAAGTTTTACAAAGGAATATAAAGGAAATATCTAAGTAATATTTATGCAGAAGCATCCTTAGGTATAATGTAGACTCAAATTTGTTAAAATCATAACCAACGGGGGTAGGGCCTTCGGCTCATATGAGCTTAAATTTTAAAAGTATTCCCATGTCAACCTTTGATCCATCATTGGGGCTGCACGAGTAATATCACCGTGGATCAACTTCACCAAAACCATGTGGATGATTGTTTCTCAATATGATAATTGTGGTGCTGCTTTTAAAAAAAAAATCTTTGCATATCCTTATTGCACATTGATTGACCCATATTGTGACCCCACCGTAGCCTTAAGGGTCACAAATTGACTAAGTATGATATTCACTACTTGTAGATGTTTGTAGATTAAATTAACTAACAAATCCTTCTGATCTCGACAAGAAGATAAGATTTTTTAAAGATTTTTTCCTGCATATTTCAATTCCAAACTTTGGCCCCTTATGAGGCCAAGTACTAGTCCCGGGAACTATGATTTGATTTGATCCAAATCGATATTACATGGGAATACTTTTAAATAAACCTGGCTGTGGATCTCCCGTTCTTGAGACGATTTTACAAGATCAACCCCTTTGTGGCCCCGACCAAGCCCCAGACCCCATGGTTTAAACAGCTTTAGAATTTAGGCTATGTAAGGAAACTTTAATCCAAGTTTTATCTTTTCCGGTCCAGTATTTTTCAAGATCAGTTTTTTTTAATAACCCCATCCTTTTTTGCTATTTGATTATTATTTCCTCTTGGTCCTGTCTTGAATTCAACAAACTTGAATAATCATTACACAGCGATATTTAATGTCAAGTATGGTGCCTTATTCCTGAGAAGAAAGTTAAGAGATTTTAAGTTTAACTGACGCCAAACGGACGGATGACAGACAAATGTTAATCAAAGAAAGCGCACTTGAAACCTTTGGCTCAGGTGGGCTAAAAATGAAATGTGTGTACACAATATTGGTCGATTTGTATTTAAATGACAGAAGTGGTACTTAGTAATCAAGTTTCAAATACTAGTATTTAATTTTATCCATTTCATTATGTCTAGCTATGTGCTCAATTTCACCTTTGTGAAATGGTACGGAAGCTTACACGAAACCATAATGAGCTTTCGTTCAAAAAAATTAAAGCAGATATGTAGCGATTTCCTTATAGAAATTTCTTTTGCTTTGCGTGATTAGTTTCAATTTTATAGTTTGTTTTGGAGAGTCAGAGCCACATTTAAGTGAAATATATGGAGATAACGAATAGTATTCAAGCTCAAAAGTCAATTTAAACGGTACAAATCAGAAGCAGAGCAAATACGGACCTCTAAAACATCAGAGGTGGGATCAGGTGCCATGGAGGAGTGAGCATCCCTGTCGACCAGTCACACCCGCCTTGTGCTTCTTGTAATGATCGGGAAAAACGGAAAAATCCGTAGACAATTCAGTGTATAAATAATGGCCTATTAATTAGTATGAAAAACGTCAGTCAGCGTATGGCTTAATGATAGATTGTATTTGCTGACAAGGTCATTGTATCGACCATAGAACTTAAGAAATTATGACTTTAAACGGGACTGTCGATATTCTTGTTTCATCAACTTGTTTATCAATAATTTACTTCGTTTTAGAAATAATTCATACATAGAAAAAGTACATTTCGGAAAACAAATTTTAAGTGTATATAAGATTATTTTTTGAAAATTTCTTGGCCCCATTTAAACATTTAAATGATACGCTTAGAAAACTACACATTTTAAAATGTAGTTCTTTTTTAGCATGAAAAGTGCATACAGGAGTATGAGTAACCTCATGTAATCTAGCATTTGCATTTTATTTTCTTACACGGAAAAAGTTGTTATGGTGAAATATCAAACCTGTGAGAATTCTAGAAACTTAAGAGAAAAATTTGGGGACAATTGCGATAATGCCTGAAGTATTGTTGTATAGATATGTTAGAGTAAATATGTGAAATCAGGAATTTCATGTATTTCCTTTTGGAAACTAACTATAGTTAACTGTAGTATTTTTTTGTGAGGGAAGACTTGAAAGTTTGGAAGAAAATGATAGAGAATTTCCTTTACTCAGAAATCATACAAACACTGTAAGAAGCTATGTGCTGCCAATAGATCCTCTTGGTACAGGTCACCACACATTAATCTAGAAAATCTACCAGAACTGAAGGGATGTTTAAATAACAAGAAAAAAAGTTAGTAAATATACAATTCACCAAATTCTGAAGAAAACTTGCATAAAATTATGGCATGACAATTTGGGCAGCTATATGGATGGTAAACTACGTACTTATGTCAAAATTAAAGATCAATTCGGCTTTGAAAATTATCTTTATATCATTAAGAATTTCGAGTTGAGGAGATGCCTGAGTAGATTTAGAATATCATTTACAAATTGAAGTTGGAAGGTTCCAACGTATCCCAGCACACATGCGATTATGTTCAAAATGTGATTTAAATGAGGTGGAAGGTGAATTACATTTTCTCTTCAAATGCACTAAATTCAAAGATGAAGGAGAAAGTTTCTTAAAATCTGTCTCAGAATTATGTACCAATTTCCCTAATCTTGATTTTAATGAGAAGCTTATATGACTATTTTCAAATGAAAATGAGTTAATCTTTTAAAGAATACTAAGTCAATTCATATCAAAACACTGTTTATAACTTTTTAAGCAATACTGTATTTAGCTGTTCCATTTTGTAGATATAATTGTACCCATTTTGCTTATCTACATTAGACATGAGGAGGAATGCAACCTTTTATCCTTGCTATATATTTGACCAGGATTAATGCATTTCCTAGAGCACCGTCCCTTGATGTCTTCTGTCGACTGTAGAACCATTAATATATCCTTATCTTATAATTCAGCAACATGGTAAAGCTTGTTTAATTTTGACTTATTTATTGATATTTTCTCAATTTTATATGATACACACATTATTGAAGTGCTGATCTACATTAGTTATGAGAAGGAATGTTGTCCAGACACTTGCACTGCTGAGGCATGCATAGCCCAAAGTACTGTCCCTTGATATCTTTTGTAATTTAGAAACTCATTTGTAATGCCATATTTAGTTACTCATCACCTCTGTTTTGCCTAGACTCAATATCCAGTATTTTTAGCACTACTGGTCAGAGACCAGAAGAGCTTATGCGATAGTAAGGTGTCCGGCGTCCGTCCATCTGTCTGTAATGAAATATATGGAGATAACGAACAGTATTCAAGCTCAAAAGTCCATTATACAATACAAAATAGGAGCAGAGCAAACACGGACCTCCAAACATCAGAGGTGGGATCAGGTGCCATGGAGGAGTGAGCAGCCCCTGCCGACCGGTCACACCCGCCGTGTGCTCCTTGTCATGATCGGGAAATAACGGAAAAATCCGTAGACAATTCAGTGTGTAAATAATGGCCTAACAATTAGTATGAAAAACGTCAGTCAGCATTTGACTCAATGATAAATTGTATTTGCTGACAAGGTCATTGTATCGACCAAAGAACTTACGAAATGATGACTTTAAACGAGACAGCTGATATTCTTGTTTCATCAACTTATTTGTCAATAATTTACCTCGTTTTAGAAATTGTACATACGTAGAGCATGCTCTTGCGTATCGAATCAACTGAGAGATATATACCCCGTATGCAGGTGATGAAGGTATATTGCTGTATAAGTAAGGGAAGTTGACGATTGAAAAGTTAAAGTCATCACGTTTATCATAAAGCTTGGTTGTTAGATTACCATTAACGTCTTTTTCAAGTAAAATATCCAAATATGAAACAGATGTGTCAGACTCTGTGGTATCTTTTATCTCAAGTTCACCAGGATATATCGTATCGACATAAGAATGAAAATAGCCATTGTTGATTGACAATACGTAAACAATTTTTCAAAAATACTACTCCTCCTACAGTTTTGGTCTGATTTCAATATAATTTAGCACACAAGTAGACTACACTAAGATACATAATTCTTTATATCGGTTTTTGATTTCGATGAATGGTGTTGGCATGGTTTCTAAAAATAGAAATTTCTGTGAAATACATTCAAAATGCTACTGCTCCTACAGTTTTGGTCTGATTTCATTATAACTTGACACACAAGTAGACTACACTAAGATAAGCACTATTTACTCACTGAATCGTCTACGGATTTTCCGTTTTCCCCGATCATGACAAGGAGCACACGGCGGGTTTGACCGGTCGGCAGGGGCTGCTCACACCTCTGATGCTTTTTTTGAGGTCCGTATTTGCTCTGCTCCCGATTTATATTGTTTAAATGGACTTGGAGCTTGAACACTGTTCATTATCTCCATATTGCATTGTAATTTAATATGAATCTTAACATTGGATGAACAATTGGGAATTTTCAAATAAACTTTACAGATTGAGAGAAAAAGAAAGCGAAAGCTTTAGAAATGATTGATTGATTGTATGCTGTTTAACGTCCCATTCGAGAATTTTTCACTCATATAGAGACAACACGTATGCCGGTGAAGAGCTTCGAATTAAGACCTATACTCGGCACTCAGTGCCATTGAGCAGTGAGGGTTCTTTATCATGCCAACGCCTACCGTGACACGGGACTTCGGTTTTTAAGGTCTCATCCGAAAGACCCAGGACTTTCACTTCTAGTGCCAGGCGCTTGGGAAGGAACAGTCACTACCTATGTTTACGTCTTAGGTTTGACGCGGCGCGGCGAACAAGAATCGAACCCGGGCCTCCCGATCACGAAGCGAGCGCCCTACCACTAGGCTACCGTGACCGGTAGTTTTAGAAATGATTCATTAATTTAATATTTTAATAAAAAACATAGTTTTGTTTTATTTATTTCAAGAATTTTATTATTATAAAGAAGTGTTTTATAACAGTGGGACGGACAACTTCGGAATGGACATTTTTCCGAATTTGTGCACCCTTTTCCTTTTAAGCCATCATCTTGCGATTTTTTAAATGGTGGGGGTTTTACACTTAAATTGATTCATGAAATAAAAACTTCAACATTTTCTCCTAGTTTTTGAGATATTAAGTGGCAAAGATAAAAATCCCATGGGGAAACATGTACTTAAAATAACCCCTTGAAGAACCCCATAAAAACCCCATGGGGTTTAAAATTTTCCCCATGGGGAAAATAAAACCATTTGACCTTTTGTGGGGGTTTTTAAAACCCATATATGACTAATGTCTAAACTTTACATGTGTTTTTCCCCCACATTTTTGTTGCATAGGGTAAAAAAGAAAAAAAAAATGTAAAGTTCCTCTTCCTTTGGATCAAAAACTAAAGATTTTGATCCCTACTATCTGTTATAAATTGTAACACATGTAATATCTTTGTTTTGAGATATTATAAGGGAATACAAATACTGTTTATAAATTAATTCATAAATTATGTCCCACCCCTGGATCCCCCACTCATAAGAATAAACCCTTGGGCCCACCACTAACACAATTCTTTGAATCTATATTATATAGATAGATTCTATATATGACTCATTCATATAAAGAATAAATTTCCTTATCTCCCAAGCAGAAGAGTTACATTGCTATGTTTTGATATTTCTTTCATATCTCAGTTTTTTTTTTTTTTAAATTGATAAATTATTTAACACTCCCATTGGATCCCTATATAACTCATTCATGTTAAGCTTAAAGTTAAATAATTAAATATCATTTTCTTGAAATTAAAACTTATATTATCAGATAAAGCTACGTTCCTCTCCCTTTCAATCAACAGTCTGAACTTTAGACATAAAAAATGTTTCCCAAATGTTAGGACAAATGTTAATAGTTTAAAGTCTAAAATTAAAAGATTGTACAGCTAAAGCTAAATATTGTATAATGAATCTCATTCCCTGTGGATAATCAAATACATGTGACTTTATTTAAATCATGTATGCACCTTCATCTCATTGCCAGCTTATTCTTACCTGTCTTGTATTCAACCAATATGATATTTTTATACCCCCATACTGAGAATTTGAGAGTTAACATATATTGGTTTACATGAACAGTTCTTGGGACTTCAGAGGGGTCTTACTTTTTCAAACAGTTAAAATTTTAAAATTATATAGATATTGTTTTACTAAATTTTATTCATTCAAAATATGTAAAAAGAAATGATAAACTGACAATACGTCAAGTATTTTGATTTTGTTTTTGTCTTGGATTTAATGTTTTTATATGTAGAGGTAATTTTTGTATTACCTGTTTGTATTTTTATATAAATTAAAATGTAGTTATTCGCCAAATGTATGTTATACCGGTTAATGATTTTTAGATGTCTTTTGTTGTAGATCTTTAGCATCATAATGATATATTAGTAAAAAGCTTTAATACATTCAGCATTTCCCCTGATTATTTATTTATTTGTTTATTTTGAATTTAATGTCTGGTAAGTCTGTAAAATCAAATTCTACACAACCTGCTTTTTTCGTTGTTTTATGATCATAAAAAAAATGTTTAGAAAAAAACTTCCATGTAGCCAAAGATTGAGAAAATAACCTCTCAAAATGGGATATGTAAATATGAATTATGGTAGCATTTTTGTATGGTTTGTAAATTTGTATATATAATTAATTTATTTATATAAATGTAAAAAGACTTCCTGGCGAGAGTTGAGTACTTAGTATTAAGGTCGTTTAATGCAATCGCAAATCAAACGCATTTAATTGATTTCCGAAAAACACAGGGGGTAGGTCTTTTTGACCCTTTCCCCCAATTGCCGCGAGTATAAAAGAGGGGCGCACGTGGTAAATTCCTCCTCTTACTCAATAGCTACTCCAGCGTCTGCGCTTGTAATAATTGTTGAATTACTTAAAGCCTCCTTGAACGGTTACATCAAACAACCTTAACCATGCCACCCATAAGATCAAAGAAATCCCAGTCCAGTGCCAATTCTACCAGGGCAAGTAATAGGAACAGAGGAGCCAGACAGCAGAAGGGCAGAGGGGGAGAAGAAATTTAGCTGTTGTCCGCCAAGCCCAGACTGACACCATGACAGATTCCCAGGTCAGGGAGGAAGCCATTTCAGCCTCCATGGGAATGGCCGAGGAGCCTGAACATGAGCTGCTCGTTAATAAGGGTAGGCAGTTAGATTTCACTAGTTATTGGCCTGCCCCGGAGGAAGCTGCCGTGACATCGGCAGATAATTTCGGGGCGATACCAAACATAGAGGTTTGCGCTGGGGACGATATAGATGCCCAGGTGCCACTTTCCTTAAAACAAAAAATTTGGGCTGGGAATTATATCAATTTAGCCCTGTTGACAAGGGGCAGTGCAGAACTGCAGCAGTTTGCTGCTGGGAGTAATTTTGTATTGAATGAAAAGGGTGAGCTTGAGGCTAAGCCTTAAACGAAAAAATTACAACCATCGATAGATGGACAGATGCATTTCTTTTATTTTTGCATATTTACATTCAAAGACATCCAGGGAGGGCAGCCGAATTGGTGCAGTATATGTTTGTTATTCGCGATGCGGCGCGAGGAAATTTCCTGGCATGGGCTGGAGAAATTATGACGAGCAATTTAGAGTGCGTCAAGCAATTTCTTACCGAAAATGGTCAAAATCGAATTTGGATATATCAATTTAAGTGTGTGGCACCCAATGATTATTAAATGCTTGTTCTGACATTTGTCATTGAAACAATTATTAAATCTGCGGCCTTTTATCTTCCAAAAACATGTTTTGTTATTTTCTCGGAAAAATATTCTATTAAATGCTTGAGGAATTCATTTAAATGCATTGTTTAACGAATCAGGTTGAAATCATGGGAAGAAGACATGTTGACAGTTAGATTTAGAGCAATGCCTTTTAAGACAATATTTAGCATTTTTACTTGAAGCAAATAACTTGGAGTATATTTGATAGTCATAATTTTTAGTTTTTTTTTTAAGGAAATATTTTATATCTACAAGAATTTTACTCTAAAGTCAGTTATATCAAAGGGTTGAAAATTTAACAATTTATGAATTTTAAGAATTTGGTAAGCGGAAACTTTGATGGTTTAAAGTTCTTTATAGTGTTTTTTTAAAAGGATTAGAAAATTGACAAGTGGAAACTTTGATCATTATTAATCATGGGTGAAAGTTTTCACATTGTTTAAGTTTCCACATTTACAGTAATCTAACGCTAAAAAATATCTTAATATCTTATAAATGATAATAAAGAAAAGAGTATATGTATTACGTGTACATGTAAATAATAGACTGGATTATTCAATATTTTGTCACGAATATGTGACATAAACATACCTTACATTATTCGAAAAAATGACATTAAGTACATAATATACCATAAAACAGAATTTAGATATTTATTTTTTACTTAATCAGCCAGAAAACTGTCATTTCAATCTCAAGAAACTATTTTAGGTTTTAAAATGTCACTCACAGAAAAATAGTGATAATTACAGCAAGAGAGAGCATGATCTCAGTAATTTACCTTCAATATCAATGTGCTGCTGTTTTTGATATTAGTATGGAAGGCTATAAAATGTGCTTTCTAAGCTCTGTAGAGGTTATAATTTATAAAGATTTTAGGGCAGTAAATTACTTATGTCAAACTCACAATACACAAATAGTAAAAAAAAGTATTATATGTGTCAAATTGAAAAATTGATGATTGAATGAATGGTTATAAATGAATTACTAAAAGATTAATTTTTTGAAGTGGTAGTGAGCTCAGAGAATCCAGGTCCCCAGGAATCCAGAATCCAGGTTTTACAAAAAAAAAAAAAAAAAAAAAAAAAAAAAAAAAAAAAAAAAAAAAAAAAAAAAAACTGATGACCAAGACAAAAACTTGAGATGATTTTAAAATGTTGCAGAATTTTAAAATGATTTTTGTTATAAACTGCTTGCATAAAAATATCTTTCTAAATTCTTTTTAGAAAGATGAAACCATTTTCAAACTAAAGTAATATAGAAATGTATTCGCAGAATTACATTTTGGTTGTAGTTCTTGTTTACTTTTTTATTTTTACTTTATTCGTTGTTATACAAGGAATATTGGTAATGTGTCAGATGATTCTAATTTTGGTTAATGTGAAGAATGACTGAATTAGGAATTTGGTTGAATATATACCTGATTATGAGTAAATGTGTCTTACAAAATGTTTTATGAATCTATTTATATTGTTTGTTTCTTTTCTTTCTTTTCTTTTTTTTTTTTTTTTTTGAATTTCGAATATTAAAAAAAAATTGTCACATAACACATTTATATATATATATATATATATATATATATATATATATATATATATATATATATATATATATATATATATATATATATAAACACTAGCGAGTTTTATGAAAAAAAAAGATTATTTGTGATCCAAATAACTTAGCCTTGTACATGAATCAGGAAACACTTATAGAGGGCGAGTAGTCGAATTATTTTACGTTTCATTATTTGACATCAGCAAGCGCAATACACTTCTTATATTTATAAGATTTGTGAGTGACAATTAATATCCCTGACTGTTGGTTTTACAAAAGCATTAAAATTGATTTACCTTACAAACAAACAATTTATAAGAAAATAAAATGAATATATAGTGATGACAGAAGTATAATCTTTAGACTTGTAGTAGTTCTTAATGTGTTAAAGAAGCAATTCTTTGGCTGGCTGCATATATTTCTGCTCTTACTATATAAGAAAGTCACAGTGTCCCTTAAAATGAAAGATAAAAAAGCATGTCTTATATATACGCCTTTTTTTCTAAAGCTTTGTTGATTGTCTGGATGACTTCATCATCACAAGAATTCTTTGCTGCCGTTTTTAGACTTGATGTCTCCACATCCAAAAGTTCTCTATAATTTGTAAGTAAATGTGTAATTAATCTCTTATTTTTGTGTTCACATGCTACTGCTAGCACAGAATATTTCTCTGCTGTTACTGCCTTGAAATCAATTCCTTTTTCGAAAAGGAGGTCAAATAATTTTTCCTCACTTCCGTCTTGTTTTATTTCAACTGCCACATAATGAGCGGCATTCCATCCTCCGTAACCAAATCCTTGCATACCTCGATCATTGGTCGTCACGTTTATCTCATCTATTGTAAATCTACTGCATAAGTATTCACAGATATCGAGGTGTTTGTGAATACAAGAAATATGCAATGCAGTTTTGCCGTCATGAGTTTCCATGCAAAGACTCTGTGGCGAGGATTCTGGGACTAATGTCTTATCTATTAATTTGAGAACATTTAAATTCCCTCCTTTTGAAGCAAAATGCAACGAATTCCAACCATTTTTGTCCACATCAAATATAATTTTCTTGTAATTTTGAGTTATTAGATTACAAACATCATACTGTCCATATTCGCAACAGATATGCAAAACAGATTTCTGACTTCTTGTTTTCGATAATACTATATCCTCATTTTCCTTTAACAGTTCGAAAACATATATGTTTCCAACCCTAGCTGCATAGTGAGCAATGTTCCAATCATTTCTGTCCTTCTCATTATGCATGAACGAATCTTCTTGTATCAATTTTTCACACATTTTATCATTTTTCATCACACAAGCAATGTCTACAATGCGTAAATCATTTTTTGTTTGTTTTATTTTGATACCTTTATCTATTAAATATTGCAGAATGTTAACGTCTCCACTGATCGCGGCAAAATGAGTTGCATTCCACATTTGTTTTGTTTCTGCATTTAATAATTTATCGGAAAGACCTTTCTGGGATAGTAAGAAAGTACAAATTTCAAATCTACCTCTCTTACAGGCAAGATGTAAAATATTGTGCCCCAAGTAGGTTTCATCACAGAAATCAAATCTTCTGTCAGAAGCCATCAGTTTTTCTAAAATTCGTTTGGAACCTCCTTCGGCTGCATAATGCAGAAGAGTGTAACCATACTTATCACGGATTTGCAAGATATCTAATCTTTCTGGTTCTTCTTTAAATTTTGTTATTCTAGTTGCCAGCAAGTATTCAAAGCTTTTATATACCCCATTTAAACAATGACGTCTCAACAGACTCCATAAATCGATGTCTTCAAACTTATGGCCACAAACTTATGGCCACTTTCCAATTCATCAAGAATATTACCTGAAAAGATATATAAAGAAAACATTTCATAACTAAATTTAATCCACCTTCTGCATTATCGTTTTCCTTACTAGGTCTATTGAAAATTTAATGTCATCATTTTCCTTGAATTAATATTTTTTTAGATGTATCGATTCATCAAGTTAATCATGACACATTTTTACGCCCCCGTCGAAGATTGGGGGTGTTAAAGGTTTTGCTTAGTCCCTTCGTCTGTCTGTCTGTCTGTCTGTCTGTTTGTCTATTTGTCCCCAAGAACTTAAACCTTGTCCACTTTTGATTGGTTGAAGCTAGGGCTTTCACATTTCGATTGTATTTCCTGTGATGAGACCATTCTTTGGGTACCAATATATCTGACCTATTGATCTTGACCTTTGAGTTTTACCTATTTTTGAAGAATTTTACAAAACTTTAAACTTGGCTATAACTTTTTAATGGTTGATGCTTGGCTTTCATACTTCACATGTGTATTTCACGTGATAAAACCTTACCTCGGGTAGAAATACTTTTGACCTTGACCTTGGAGGCTTGATATACTCATGAAAATCTTTAATCTTGGTCTAAAGTTTTGAAAGGCTAGAACTAGGGTTTTCATATTTCCCATGTGTAGGATCCTTGTGGCAATATTTTCCCTCGGATACTAAGAATTTTGACCTTTGAGTTTGACCTACTTTCGGAAAAACTTTAACATAGGTCATAATATTTAAACGCTTTGTGCTAGGGCTTTCATATTTCACAGGTGTTTTCCTTGTGATATAACCTTCCTTTGAATACCACCATTCCTGATCTCTTGACCTTGGCCTTTGAGCTTGACTTACATTTAAGAAACTTTTAATCCTCGCCATGCAAAAGGTGCCTTATGGAGGCTTCAGTGTTTCACCGTAATACATCTTATTGTTAGTTTTTGTTGTTGTTCATTACGTTGTTGAATGCAAGTATCTATAAAAACAATACGCGTTTCTTCATTTTTTTTTTTGGTCCCCCGCTTTTGCAAAAGGGTGGGGAGATTAAATCTCATTCAATCTGTCAGTCTATCCGTCTGTCAGTCTGTCACAAAAACTTTAACCTAGGTGATAACTTTTGAATGAGAAAAGATAGGGCTTTCATATATCACAAGTACATTACCTGTAACAAGACCTTTCCAAATATACTATGACTTTTGACCCTTGACCTTCAAGTTTGATATACCAATCAAAAATTCTAAAATTACTTTAACCTTGGTCATACCTTTTAAATGAAAAGAGATAGGGCTTTCATATTTCACATGTATATTACCTGTGACATGAACTTTTCAAAAATACTATAATTTCTGATCCCGACCTACTTTTGAAAATTTTAATATTGGTTATAACTTTTGAAGGAGAGAGGATAGGACATTCTTATTTTGCATATGCATTACACATGTACTTGTGACAAGCCTTTTCCGAACATGCTATGATTTTGAACCTGTGACCTTGGCCTTGAAGTTTAACATAATTTTTCAAAAAGTTTAACATTTATGGTAAATTTTGATTGAACAAAGAAGGGCTTAAAATTTGACAAGTGCATTACCTGTGACAAGAAATTTCCAAAAGTGCTATGATATTTGACCCAATGACCTTTTAGTTTGACCTAATTTTAAAAATTTTTACCTTTGCTGTTAACTTTTGAAGGAGAGAAGATAGGGCGTTCATAATTGACACGTGCAGTGCCTGTGACAAATATACTATGATTTTTAACCCCATAACCTTGACTTTGGAAGTTTTACCTTATTTTCAGAAAGTGACACGTGCATTACCTGTGAAGATTTTCCAAATGTACTATGATTTTTAACTCCATGACCATGACCCAATTTTCAAAAAGTTTTACATTGCTGACAACTTCTGAATAAGAGAAGATGGGACTTTTGTTTTGAAATGTGTATTAGCTGTTTGAAGGGCTTTCCAAGTGCTTTTTGACATCGTGACCTCAACCTTAAAGTTTAATCTACAGTCTTTTTCAATTTTCTTTTATACTGGTAGTAACTTTTGATTGAAAGAAGATAGGGTTTTCATATTTTACATGTACATTACCTATATCAACACGTTTCAGAAAGATGTATTATTTTTACTCATGACCTTGACCTAGAAATTTGTCCTACTTATCAGAAAAGTTTTAAGTTTGCCCATAACGTTTGCTCCAGAAGAGACAACGCTTTCATATTTTTTTCACATTTGCATTACTTATTTCTTGTGAAAACACATTCCGGATTGTGATATAATATTTGGCCTCATGACCTTGATCTCGAAGTTTGATGCAGTTTGAGAAACTTTAATATTTGCCATAAACTTTATTGATTCAATAATATATATCTTTTTGTATAATGGCCATAAAAGACAGGACACACAAACAAGACAGTTACAATATGCCATAAATAATTGCATCCCGACCACTAAGACACCGAAAACGTGGGACCGCAATTCTTTGAGTTTGCTTATTACTCCCAAATATAGTGATTGGAATTCCGGTCTGGTCCATCGCATTTTTATCCTTTCCTGTTACAATAGGAATCTAGACTTAACGAATTATAAAGAACCTAAATAATTCCCTCATTTTGCAACAAAGAAATTTATATATTGAATAAAATTTCTGTTTTTACAGACGTGTTAATTTTACAGTGAAAACTCAGCACTTTTACCTAATGCAACATAAAGGTTTACTGTGACAGGTACGCAAAAAGAACAATTCCTCATAGTACATGTATATTAGAAAATGAAATAATTCGAGACTTTCAACTGTATAATTAGTATTAAACTGCATCAAAATTTTCATTGCATTTATTTTTTTTAGTTACTGATTGCAATGCACTTAACCACATGACGACGTCATGGTATTTAAAATTGACGCATTTTATGTGCAGTCAGTGGCGGATCGTGATTCTTTTTCACTGTGAAAAATGCATTTTTTTAAATTAAACAAAATGAGGATATAGCCTATGCCCTTTGCCATAATCCAATTTGTTTCTGACCTCCATGCATTGCACATTATATTATGTATTTATTGCGTGATTGTCAAATCAGGTGACCAAGCTGCACTATATAGTTGGGTTATTTCGATTAATATTTGATTCACGTGGTAATATAATATAGCTTTTCAAAATTGAATTCGGTTTAATAAGATATCTATATTCTGTTGATTTCTTCATAATACGCCTATCTTACCAGTGCTGCGAATAATAAATTTGCTGGAAAAACCCTCTGTCCCTTCACGAAGAGTGATAAAGAAAATACCCACCATCAATGGCAAGAGCGAGTTACATGTAACCTTCTTGACACTAACTTAAAATGCCAAAGTTTCTAAAAATTGTTGTTAAAATCCATGTTTAAAATTTTCAATCTCACAATGGCTTATCTTTGACTTCTTACAACTGCTCTGCAATGACGTCAAAGCTTACGCATCTGCCCTAGTCCTAAAAATACAGCCATGATACATGTAGGCGATAAGGACAAAAGGAAAATAAAAAACAGAAATTTTAATGTTATGTTGATGAATATGAAATTTATTGAACTCGAGAGACAGGAATTATTTTTTTTTATTTTTTCACTGAAAATAGTTCAAAAAATCCTGTTCCAACTACAAATCATATCCACAATTTAATTTTTTTTATCTCAAGTATAGCTAAAAAAGTCAAACAATTTGTTTGGATGTTCGGTTACGTGAAAATATTAACTGCAATTTATATCTATACTTATAAATTAATAAATTTTGCAAATAAACTCCGAAAGGGGTGCACCAGAGTTCTTACTTACTCCTCTAACGATACACTAGATACAAGATGATGTCCGTAAACTATATTTACATTTCACTCGCATAGTAAGTATCGTACATTAAATTAAAAGTCTACTTTTATTTTCTATAAACAGCCATGAAATAGCAAAAACAAGAGTACGATGGCGTTTCCGGTTGGCGGATCTAAGTTACTGGCAACTTTTAATGAAACTGACAACAAGCAATCGTTTATTTATTTCATAAAACGTCATTACTGAATTATTCAATCAAAACTTGATTTAGATGACATAAAAGAAATAAGTTGTGATAACCAATTAAGAAGGGAAATGTGCAAATTATTTTTGTCATTCACCGATCTTAATATTGACGGAAGCTTCTAGAACATCATATAGCATCGAGCCAGATGTTAAAAAGAAAAACGAGACGATTATAGCTGCAGGAACATAAAAAAGCTTATGTGTGAATGGTCATTGAAATAATGGTAAATCATTGATAACACTATAAGTTGTGAATATATTTATATATCGAAAGACTATTACAAATATATACATGTATGTAGTAGGTTTTTCTAATAAATTTATCGGTAAAATTTGTATATATTCCTTACTGAGAGCATCGTGGCAACGAACCAGAAGTACAATTTGTACTTCGTAATAAACTTGCTTACTTGTAAAGAGAAGGTTAATGAATAAGGTGTTGTTCAAAAACAATTACAGATGTAAAATTTTGTGCTTTAATTTTTGCTAAACAATCTTTTGTATCAAATACTCGGCCAATTCATAGGGCGTTAAAAGTTAATTTTCCAAAGGTACTTAAGTCTTGGTTTATAAATATGTACATGTATGTACCTTATTGATATGTAAAAAAACGTAAAGTACATTATTTACATATCAGTAAGATACAAACATATTTATAAACCAAGACCCAAGTACCTATGAATTTTTAACCCCCCCTCCCCCAAATCAATTTATCAGTAAAATATGCATATTCACTGCTTTTATCCTTGAATAAGAGCATCTGAAGTACAATATCTATAACATAATATAACAGATTTCACAATAAACGTCAATCAATGAAAAATTTTGTTAATTTTTAAGTTTTTACAAGGGGGAGGGGTGGGGGTGGAGACGTACATCTACTTCATGCGAGATTTTGAACAAAGTATTTCTTCCTGCTATAAGCCTGTAGGCTGTCAGTAGAAACTACAAAATATTTTCTGTCGGTAGTAGACTAAGTATAGATTCAATTCCCCGCGCTTGCGCGGGATTTTATCTAGTTAAATATAAATATGCCAGGCCCGTAGCAATATATTCAACAGTGGTGGTGGGAGGACTTCCACAAAAAAAAAATTCAAATCATGGAAATTGCCAATATGCTCAATCTTACAGCAATAAAAAGTAGGGGTAGGGACAACAAGCATCTAAAGGATTTACTACAGCAAGTACTATATCCCCCCCCCCCCCCCCCCGCGTTCTACGGGCCTGTAAATATGCTGTATTGTAGATTTAATACTCACGTGTAATAGAACCATCCCGTTCACCTGAAAACAATCCAAAACTATGATTTAAATGTATTTCATACTTTAAAAACAATTATTTTAAAGTCATTTTACTTATATATATATATATATATATATATATATATAAAGTAACAACAAGTAAAGCAGATACTTTCCCATGAAAGAAGTTTTAAAGAATTAGCCGTACAACCTGATGCATGTCAAAAATGTTTTTAAAAACTTTCTTTGGTTTACACCTATTGGAGAAGCTTGACAATCTTCTTCACTTGCATTAAAAACCATAGAACGTCCTTATTCTTACCACTAGCTAGATACGAAAGATATGAACTTCGTTCAGGATCATGAAACAGTTTAAATTAGACATCAATTAAAGTTCAGTATCTGTAAAATACTTATTAACTGGGAAGTGAAACTCAAAGGCAATCTTTAAAGGCATTAAAATTTTTATTTTGAATTGCTTGACTTTATTCTACATACATTTCAGGAAATGTACAGAATTTGACTTAAGTCTAAATAGTTGCATACGATCCCAGTGTTAGATATCTGTAGAAAAATTATAATACATACATTGAAGCTCCGTCCTTTCCGGCTCACCTAAAACAAATTGATTTATATATATCGAACATAGTAGAGATTTTAAAAAAAGATGAAAATAACGAACAGTAATCGGTCAAAAAAATCTTAAAAACAATACAAATTTAAGAACAGGACATAAAACATTGACTTCTGGAAATTCCAGAGGTTATAATCAGATGCTTAGGGGGAGTAAACATCCTGTCGACCAGTCACACAGCATATTTGATTCATTCATTCATTCGCAGCACTGTTAAAGCTGCATAAGGGGAGTAACAGGAAATGTTTGCTGTGAAATCACACAAACATACACACACAAAAACACACACAACACACATAATTTCCTCACAATGTCAGAAAATGAAATTATTTACACGACCAGCTTTTCAAAATGGCGCCGAGTAAACATCGGTATCTTGAATGAGATAAAAACAACCAATAGATAGTTTTCAATAGTCCCAAATTATCAAGAGTTATTTCCCGTTGGCCGCCATATTGGTGATCAACATGTTCATATTCCTTCATTATTCAACCAACTTTAACTTTTTATACTGGCCATTGTGGGGTAGGAAACATTGTTTTTCTGAAAAATATACATTAATTTCGTTGAAGTCTCCTTCATTTCATAATTTTTATTCCATAAAAATTTCCCTCCAAATATTTCTCAAATTTGGTAAGACAAAGAGGAAAAATTACCAGGTTGACCACCAAGATGGCGAGCAAGGGAAATAACTCCGAGAGAAAATTTATCGTGTGAAAACTATCTATAAAGGCACGATTTTTGTGTATGATCAGTTCACTGCAAAGAAAAGAACCTGTATAATTAAGGTATAACTTACGAAAAGAAACAGTATTTCCAATTTATTTTTCAACAGACACCATCAAATTAGGATTACGACTCATGGGTATCCGAGGATAAACATAGACGAATAAATCACTGATTGCAATCCACTTGTCGACATGACGTCATCATGAAAAAAATGACGCATTTTATGTGCAGTGTGAGACGGCGAAAAATTTTATTATAAAACGGAATATTATTTACAGATGTTAGATAGATCATTAATACCAATGTGAAACCTTTGTTTAAAGCCATTATTCAATGATTATCGGGAGGATGTATTGAATTAATTTTATTGTGTGCTTTTGTATATAGAGTTGGCATGTTTTACATAGAGGTGTATCATTAAATCGCCTTTTCGTGAGGTCATACACTCAATCTTGACTATTCTTTTGAATAAAAAAAGAGAAAATATTCCTTAACCTGAAAAGTGCTACTTCTCTACACTGTACACAACTATAACTCACGTAAAAATATAAACTAGACTTTTTGATATCATAGACAGGGGCGAAGCTAGGGGGTGTTTAATGTGGAAGCAAATCAAGGCTGGGGGTTTGGGAGCCGCCTTAAGGCCCCCAATGGGACCAGGGAGAAGCCCTGGTGGAGCCCCGGGGGCGAAGCTCCCGGAAGTTGGCGAGTTTTTAGCATTTCTGACACTTAATTTTCAGTACTAGCATCCAGAAAAGATAGTTAAATTAAAAAAATCCTAGTTTCAACGTTTAAAATGCTTATTTCCTCATCATGAAACTAACGATAAAGAAGAAAGTATTGCCTGATTTAGGATGGGTTTTAATTCTTTGTTTGATTATTTCTTTTTTGTGAAAATGATGTGGAAGCATTTGCGTACTTGCGTACGCCTTGCTACGCGCCTGATAGACAACTGCTTCTTCAATAAAAATTGAACTCGGAAATTTTCGTATCTTGTGATTAGTCAACAACAAAATTACTTAAAAATCAATCTGATTCTACACAAAAGCACTCTGGAGTTAATATTAAAAAGATGCTGGAATTCCTTACCGACAACGTCTTATGTAGTCTTCAGGGACTAGATCTTCCAACAAACTGCCGATGGACTCTAATTCTGCTTCTTTATTGGCCTACTTCGTTGTTTTAATATTCATACGAGGCAGAATTTATTCAAAACTACACGACTTCTACATGAGAAGAAGAGGAAAACACTTGTTGTGGCCTTCAACTCGAACGTCAGATGTATCGACGACGTTTTATCAATTAACAGTAGGTACTTCCATTCATATGTCGACTCGATATGTCCCAGTGAACTTGAAATAAAGTCAACAGAGTTTGACACATCTGTTTCATATTTGGATGTTTTTTTTACTATAGACGATAAGGGCCAAATAACAACTTAATTGTATGACAAACAATAATTGTATGACAAACAAGATGATTTCGGCTTTTCCATCATCAACTTTCCTTATTTATGTAGTAATATTCCGCTTTCATCTGTTTATTGTATTTACGTCTCCAAACTTATACTCATGCTATCGATTTTTAAACTGAGGAAGGCTTTTAACAGATAAGTTGATGTTATGAGGATTTATACAACCTCATTTAAAGCCAGCGTTTCGTAAGCCTTGTTAACAAATATAATCTACCATTGGGTCGTATTTTGACTGATGTGTTTCAGACCAATTCTTAGGCCTTTGTTTTCGTATATACTAAATTTGACTTACGGAATGTTCTCTCTACCTGATCAATACATAGGGAGCCGTCACGTAGCTCAGTCGGTAGAGCGCTCGCTCCGTGATCGGAAGGCCGTGAGTTCGAATCTCGGCCGCGACTGACCTAATTCGATATAAAATAGGTAGCAACTGTTCCTTCACCAAGCGCTCGGCACTTTGAATTGAAAGCTAGTTGCTGGTCTTTCGGATGAGACCTTAAAAACTGAAGCCGCGTAACACGGCAGGCATTGGCACTATAAAGATCCCTCACTGCTCAATTTCTAAATTTGAAGCCCTTCACCGGTATATGATGACGTCTCTATATGAGTGAAAAATTCTAGAAGGGGATTTAAAACTACATACAATGTATCAATTAATCAATCAATAAATAGGGCTAACGGTGGGTGTGACAGGTCAACAGGGGATGCTTAATCCTCCTAGGCACCTGATTCCACATCTGGAATTTCCGGAGGTCCCTGTTTCATGCCCTGTTCACAGATCAGTATTGTTTGTAGATTTTTTTCAAAGAGCACAGATATATTTTATAGCAATTGTCATAGGAAATACTTGCTTTGGTTTTCTTCTATTGGAGAAACTTGGAAATCTTCTGTAATAAAATCTAGAAAATATAATACATATTGATTTTTTTTCTCTAAAAACATTTTGATGGGGAAAAAAAAACGTCATCATTTCCTTTAGCTAGATGTGACCTTAATACTTGTTATACTTGTAGAACTTGAGTTACTTTTTAATTCATTCCTTATATTTAATTTTCTAAGTGAAGTGAAGACATTTTCTTCTCAAAACAGATTTAAAATGTACAAAATTTAAATATGAAGTAAAGCGACTGACACATTTTTGACGCTTCATAATTTAATATAGGCAGCACAGACTTTATTCAATAAACATGTTTAGAGAATAAAACACACTAAAATCCATATCTTATCTCATAACAGTCCGAGTGGCCTCACATCAGTCCTCGGGCTGTACATAATTCTATTTATCGTATATTCAAATTATTTATATGTTAATTCACATGCATTAAGTCATTTAAGAATATCTCGTGCATGCATACGTCATATTTTTTTAATATCTAGAAGAGCCGATTTCATGTCATTATAAAACACATTAAGACCACAAATTTTAGTAGATGAATTGTTTAACATATACAGTTGTATATTTTTAAATCGTGTAAATTAAATTTGTTTGCGTTTGATATGCCATTTTTTTGCCTACCGGTCTAATACGTGACAAACATTTTTAGACAAATGTTCCCCCTTGTAAAAATTCCCTTTGGGAAGATACGTTATGCAGCAAAACTTTCTTTGCATTTTCTGCACTGAATTAAGCAAATCTTCCCTCTAGCAGAAATGCCATTTTGCAAATACGGGAAATATCAACTATGACATCATACAAACTAAAACTTCTTAAGAAATACCACAAAATAATTATTTGCGATTTTAAACTGTATGAGAGCATTAACCTACATCAAAACTTACTATAAAATACTTTTTATCGTTAGTTTAATCCCACGTTGCAAGGTGCAAATAAGTCACTGAACCTTTCGGTTTGATGTCATTCAGTAAAACGTGTTTGTATGCAGTGACAGATGGATCAAGTAGCCTACTATTTTCACAACGAATAATGTATTTTATAATTAAATGACATATTATTTGCAGATATTTAAGAGGTCCTTAACTTGGATGTGATGTCTTGTTTTATGATTTTATTCATATATTTTCAGTATATATTACCTAGTTAACTATTATTGCCGTGCATTTGTATGCAGGTGCATTGGAGGGAAATGTAAGGGTTCTAATATATTTTTTTTCATTTTGTAAAACAAAAGTGCAAATAAAAAAAGACAAATTACAATTAAAAAAATGAAACGACTTGCCTCGGTTCACATCTAATGAAGAGGGTTGGGAATCTCCTTCATTTGAATGAACAAAAATGTAATAGATTAATACAAAAGTTTTCTTATTTAAAAGTAATTGATAAACTTTTAAGACTTGTTTTCTCCCTCCAAATAATAAATAATTCTCGATAAAAATGAATTTAAAAACCATTTGATGGGCAAGAAAACGTCATCATTAGAACTTCCAGTAGAGGAATATGAGATAAGGTCAGATACCTGTATTTGCAGAAAAATTATAATACATACTTAGATTCTCCGTTTCTTCCAGCTCACCTAAAACAAATGTTTATTTTAAACTTTTGATACATCCAGTACGACAAAAAAAAAACAAAAAACAAAAAACAAATGTCTATTGTTGTGAGGTGTGTTGTAATTGAAATATGTTTGTATTGTTTCATCGTGTATATTAAGTAACGTAAAGAAACTTCTGGAACATTCCAGAGTGATCAACATGTATGGTCATTTTTCTGGAACATTCTTGAATTTCGTGTATGCCCAGAATGTTCCAGTAACATCTTGTATTTACAATTTCTACAATTTTCTAGATTTGTGTTAATGTATAAACACTGTCAATTGTATGCATGGGTAAGACTGTCGTTCAAGAAGACTGGCGTTCGGAGTACAAAGAGACTTGGATAGGATACTCTCACTGGGACATTGTGTGTACATTGTGTGTAGTAACAGACACTCTGTTGTACGTATGTTTGGATTCTTGCTGTAATTTTGTAAGTTACTTCTTAAATTTTATATATTACTGTAAATAAATTATTGTTAAGTTTAAACTGTGTGATTTATTTTTGCTGGCATTTCGGGTTATTCTGACCCATAACACTATTTTGAACTTTTAATACATCCAGTATGACAAAATGTTTGAATTTACCTGAACAGCTGAAATATATAAGAAATGATTTTGATTAAAAGCCTTGAAACCTTTTTTGAAAGAAAAAAAAACTTAATGAGTAGTAAATGACACTAACTGAATAAAAAAACCCAAACAATTCAGTAAAATGATGTCATTATCACGCTTTCTACACAATAGGTTTTTATCTCTATAAATATGTAATATATTAGGATCTGCAGTTATTCGTATATCGCCATTTATGTCTCCCTGTAGGCGTCTTGCATAAGTGAGAGGTTCTCGAAGGGAGGTAAAACAACAATTAATCAATCAACCATTTCGGCTTTTTTATTCTGTTTACCCTACTATTTCAGGAATAGCTTTATAGGCATATTTGGGCTAGAGTCGCGTACAAGATCTTTACTAACCATTATGCTCCCGTTGATTTATCTTTGATACTTTTCTTCTGAATATGAAGATGAGAACAATAACGACAACAAAACAGATTAACACTGGAAGTGCTATTAGATATACAGGAATCCCTTCCGTGGTCTGTTTGATTGTCCGGGATCCTTGCAATTTATTGAACCTGCATAGAGTTAATATAAAACTTTAAAAACAAAAATTGTCTCCATAAAACATCTATGGAAACATCTTAAAGTAATTCATAAACGTATTACACTTTGCAATCCTAATCCATAATGCATGTATGAACCACTTTGTGGCTGTGCGTGTTTTTAAATTTTACCTTATTCCTTAATCTTTTCAAAAAGCGATTCGATCCAAAGACTAAAATATTAAATAAATTTTAAATAAAAACCTTGTTTGAAGAATAACTTGTATTATTCAACGACCCCCCCCCCCCCCCCCAGCATCTTTGGAATTCTGCGTACGATTAATTTTTAATCCAAGGCAGGCTACTAACAAATTCTATGATTATGATCTTTATTGCAAATACAATCTATATCTTTCGGCCGTATTCTGGCTGTCATGTTTCATACCAATTGTTAAACTATTGTTTGTATAGTAGTATTAACTACGGTTTTTTGATCAATAATGTCTCATGGCAGATGTGACTGGTCGAAAAGGGATTCTTACTCCTCCTAGACATCGGATCCCACGTCCGGTGTTTCCAGGGGTCCGTGATTTTGTTTTTAAACTTACTGTTCGCTATCTTCATCATTTCATTTTAGCTCCTCCGTCTCCAATCCACTGATTTTTTAGATTTTTTTTTTATTTCAAGTTTAAAAAACATTGATAATTTTCTTGACCATAGGAACCGGGGGAGAGGCACGGGGAACGTGCCCCAATAATTCTGCTTATTTGTAATAATATATTATAAGAAAAAAACCCAACTAAATTATCGATAAAACGTCTGATGACATTACTTTACTTTTGATTTATTGAATTCATTTGATGGAAA
Source organism: Saccostrea echinata (assembly GCF_033153115.1). NCBI lineage: Eukaryota > Metazoa > Mollusca > Bivalvia > Ostreida > Ostreidae > Saccostrea > Saccostrea echinata. Next base: position 1,199,823 of record NW_026889764.1, read on the forward strand.
GATCTTACCTCTCTTTCAGACATTCCTTGTCAGATGTAAAACAGCCGATCGCTAAACTCATGCAGTTTGGATCTAAAAAATAATTTAATTCTATATATGACTGAAAGTATACATTTGATATTTTCCCAATGATTATTTGCTCCTCAAAATTAAAAAAAAAATCAATTTAAGCAATGCAAAGGAGTATTAGGAACAAGAAAAAGCGACAATTCAAATGTTTCACACCCATTCTAGCAACATGATTTACAATTGAACTTTAACTTTCAAATAGTGACATCAACTGTTGATTTTTATTTTAGTCTACTAGTTTAACTTTATTTTGTACTCTTATTTTCATGCTTACATGTATATAACTCATTGCTATAATACGGTTTTTCTGGACATCCATTGGTGAAGTTCTGACATTTAACATGATTTAGGATCCCATCAGCCGCAAGCTCAACACAATTTCCTGTAAGAAATTCCAAAAAACATTTTTTTAAACAATGGGTTTGTAAAAAATGAATTGTAAACGTTTTGCTATAAAGTTCTTCAAATATAGTTATCGGTTTTAACAGTATCTAAAAATAAGTTTAGCAATAAATATACAAAAGAGCAAAACACACTGTCATAGAAATTTTATGTACTATTTCTAATTAATTCACTGGTAGAAAAAAGTCAAATTTATCAAAGGAGAACTGTACATGTATGTAGTACCCGTGTGAATAAGAATGCGTTTCTTGGTGTAACAAAATTCAATAAGTGTCGAATGATATTTGTCAGGAGCGCAGTGATATCCATGTGTTTTGTTGCACTGACGCCTTTCAGCGGCCACTTCCCATTCCGATTGGTTCATCGGACATTCTTCCACTCGGTACACACCGAAGGAATAACTGTATTCTGGGAGCTTTACGAAATATAAGAAATAATTGTCCAGTAATCTATCTAATTCTTGTTTCACTACTGCATTGTGTAAGACAGAAGGATACATGGTTTTCATATTGCACTTCAATAGCTTAACGCCAAATTTTTTACATCCATCTGATATACTTTTTATCCATTCAGACAAAGTGTCAAGGTCTTCTTTTTCTTAATTGGCCCATCGTCTGGCGTAATCTTCCACAAAATTCATAACATTTATGAAATTATGACGCAAGTTTAAGATCGGGTTTCCCAAAATTTTGGCCTTATTATAATAAGTGATTTAAGGTACTCATTATTAGCCCCTACCGCAGGAACCGAAGAGGACTATAGGTTTCCTCTGCATCTGTCAGTCCGTCTGTCCCTCGATCTGTCTGTCTGTCATTCTGTCCCACTTGGTTTTCCGTACTTTTTTTTCTAAACGCTTGCAGATATTGAGCTGATTTTTGGTATGTAAATGTATCTTGATGAGTTACAGATTAAGTTTGCATTTCGTTCCGCTTCAATGATTTTAACAAAATTACGACCTTTTCAACTTTAAGGGGTTTCCGCAATTTTTTTGCTGGTGACGTGTCCAGCAGGACTATAATTGTAGGGTTAAGAAGATTATGAACACTTTGGAACACGCATATATCAGATATTCGATGTCTAGGCACAGTAGAATTTTTTGTAATTAAAAAGTTTGGAAGCAATTGTCGATGTGTATAAGAAATACAAGGTGTGGACTTCAACTTGAAAAATATGGTGGAATACAAGACTGGACCCTTTTTTGATTAAGAATATTACTTATCTTAAGTGCGTCAATTTCTTTGTTGGCATATTGAAGATTAAGGAACAAACGGATTGTTTGAACAGTAGTTTATTTCGTGAAACGTGGCATTGTAAAGAGGCTATGATTTGCAATATCTATAATCACAGATCCGAGCCTGTATTCTGGTGTCGAAGAATCCAAATATGGACTTTCCTTGACTTTTACAAATAGACTATTTAAAACATTCAAAAGGACAGAGTAAAGTTTGGTGCAAATGTGATGAAGGCCTTACTGATAATTTACATAAGGTAGTAGTGAATCAAAGGAGACATCGTGTATATAATACGATGTCCTTGACTACGCTTACGTAGTGTACTGTTAAAAAGTCCCATGTAAATAGAACCAAAAATAAAGTTGATTTTTTTATTATTACGTACCTTTTCATTATCCAACATCATCGACGATGACAATGCTGCTTTTGGTGATATCATTCTCAAAGATATACACACATATACAAATGTACATCTTAACAGAATACAATTCAACATATTTAACAAATCGAAAGCTTCATCAAAATCGGTCAACTGGCATACGTCAGTGGTACCAATGGATTCTTATGGATAAAGTGTCTAAATGAAAAATGCAGTATAATACAAAAAGCACTCAGTATATAGATTAATTTGGTTGTAACATTTCAAAACGAATTTAGAATAAAGACAATATCATTATTATTACTTGTAACTATATTGATATTATATTAGTATTACGATCAATGTTGCTTCTCAAATTATATACAGCTGGATTCTTTTTAACATGAACACTTGGAGATATCAGTGAACAAATCCAAATAAAGTTAGTGGATTTTTTTACTTTACAAATTTCCTTATTTGTGAAATTATAATAACAAACAACGAAAAAACTGTAAATTCCGTTGTAAAGACTTGTTTGCTTTGGGTTATTTTGCTAAATTTGTAAATTATCATCAACAAAATGTTGTTGCACACATTTTGCAATTTTCAGAATCGCAAGATGCCTATTGACAGAAAATAAGCTCAATAAATAACACTCTATAGTCTCCTCCATCTCCAAAATTAAAATGCATAATCAGAATACTGTTCTTGGCACTACATTCGGGTAACTAGTTCTTATAAGGCACTAAATCAGTACGTAAATTTTATCGTTTTGTCGAAACTGTGTCCGGTGTGGTCATCCGAGGTCTTCTGAAAATGAATATTTATAATTTTTTTTAATTAACTGTATGTGAAATGCAATGTATCAATTTGCATTACATTATCAAAAATATGCAAATCAATGACCATATTACTTAGATATGAAAGTCTGCCTTCTTTTCATCATTTAAATGGAATTTTAATAGGCAATAAAACACAACCTTAAAGAATATCTCAACACTTTTATGATTTGTTCGCCAACAATAACTAATATACCCAGTAATACGAAACATATAGCTGGGATTGTTGATCACAGTGGTATCAATCTTTTTTAACATGGTGTACTGCTTGATGTATGGAATTACAATGGGCACTAATTGTGCTCCTTTAAAACTGACCTGTTTTTATATTCCTATGAAGCAGAATTTATTTAAAAACTTCTACAAGAAAACACTTGCTGTGGCCTTCAACTCGACATTTAGATATATGGACGATGTATTATCAATTAACAATAATTACCTTCATTCATATGTCAATTTGATATATCCCAGTGAACTTGAAATAAAAGACGCCACAGAGTCTGTCGCATCTATTTTATATTTGGATGTTTTACTGACTAAAGAGGATAAGGGCCAACTAACAACTACATTGTATGACAAACAAGATGACTTCAACTTTTCCAGTGTCAACTTTCCTTATTTATGTAGTAATATTTCTCTATCACCTTCATATGATGTTTACGTCTCCCAACTTATTCGGTACTCAAAATCATGCTCCAAGTACGATCAAAACCGAGGCAGGCTACTGACAGATAAGTTGATGTTACAAGGATTTCAACATCCTCGTTTTAAGTCGGCATTTTGTAAATTCTATGGTCGTAAGCAAAAATATCCCATCGTTTGGTCGTATTTTGGCTGACTTGTTTCATATCAATGGTTAGGCCTATGTTTGACTACGGAATGTTCCCTCTACCTGATCAATATATAGGGATCACGGCGGGTTTGTCCGGTCAACAGGGGGTGCATAGGTACCTGATCCCACCTCTGGAATTTCAAGGGGTTCGTGGTTCATGCCTTCCTCACAGAAATATATTGTTTATAGATTTTTTGACATCGATCATTGTTTGTTATATTCAACCTTTTTATCCCAATAATTTTTCGACTAATTGGTTCAAAAGTCACCATCCAACAAACATCTTCAATCATTTGTTTTGTCGCATTTTGTCAGATAATACATGGACATTTTCCATTTTACATTCCTTTTTAAAGGAAAAGAGTTTTTAAAGGAAAAGTTGTTAAAATGAATCGGTCTTTATTTGAAATTTGTTAGGTAAGGATTTTAAATTGAAATAGCCATGCAAATTCTCAAGAATCATAAGTCTTGTTTTGTTTCAACATGCAAAAATAAAACATATTACCTTCTTCAAATGACAGGTGAAGCCTTTGATTCTGATTATAATATATTCATACGTTGGAATTGCTCCTATTTCCTAATCATTCACAAATGGAAGAGGAATTAAGAGAAACTTGAATTCACTCTAAAGGTTCATACATCAACAAATCCGTTTTGAATAAAAGAAGGAAAGAAATTTTATGCAACTTTTTAAGAAAAAAATATTTCCGTTTAAGTCCTAAAGTACAAGTTATTATCAACCCTGACAACTTTAATATAAAGTAATTTTTATAACTTCCCCGTTTAATGTACAAAGGTACACAGTCACTGGATCAATAAGCATTTCATTTTTATGTGTTTTAAATGTTATGTCATCATTAATGCCAAGTTAAGTGCAATAAAATCTATTTATCACGTATCAAGTTTTATTCTTAATTTAGAGCCTAAGTATTTATAGAATATTGTCCTTTGCTCTGCAACAAAAATATTAACTGGAAATGTTGTTTTAGTGCATGAAAAGGGTATGTTTTCCAGGTCATGACAAATTGTCTTATAATGATACACATGCAAAACATCACAAACCTTTTAAATCGAAGAAAGGTTCTTATGCGATCGGGTGTTCTCGCCAATTTGATAATATTTTCACTCTTAATTATCTTTCGGTCTTAATGGACTACTTTAAAGCGTACCAGAGATACTAAAATAGGGCACTTTGTTAGTTCTGTTTACCCCTACACCTACTGCAATTTTAGACTCTTTCAATGAAATTCAGTACAAAAGTAGATTTCATGTCCTTTCTTGGTAAATATATATAATTTCTTCAAAATCGAAAGTAGAATAGGTTCATGTAATGTTTGTCCGTTAAAACGTTTCAACATAATACGTTTTGTTACTTTATTCAACAATATCTATTAATAAATTGTAATGAAACTGGTGTGTTAAATTATAACGCTTAAAAAGTACTCTTAGGATCCTACCTGATCATTCAAATCATTCAGTGTACGTTGAATACGATAAAGAATGTACACCATACAAAAACACATATTGATCAGGGACGTTTATGTAACATGTTAAAACACGAGAAGATAAAGGTATACATTTTTTGTATGGATTTAAATAGGACACTATAGATAAAATTATCTGCATCATATCTCAATGCATTTAAACTTCATTGGTTAGACGGGACAATTAAGCGATGGTTAGTGTGGACGATCACAAAATAACTCAAATAAAATCTGGTAAAATCCATCCTTTCCAGCTCTTACCCCAAATAAAACATGGAAGAGGGAAGAGGCAGAACTTCCATAAATTATACATGAAAAGAAAGATCGAACAGAGAGGATATGGTGATGAAAGAAATTTTGAAAGTACGAGAGAAAACATTACATGCTTATGAAGGACCTTAGAAATAGCTACAGGTCTACGAGTTCTACTGACGCATGAAAGGAGGGTAATCTAATGTTAATTATGATTGAACTGCCTCAATTTACAGTATGTGAGTATCCACCTTAGAGCTGAAAGATGTAGTGTAAAATGGAGGTGTGGAGCAGATAAAATAAATTAATGGTTTGGTCCGAAGAGCTTCGAGACTTGCCCGATTGAAGTGAATCAACTTTTTTGCACGCTGCGCATGCTCAACCGTGTAAATCATGTTGCTCAGTATGGAAACTTTTCTTAAGGCGTAAGTAACGTTGCCTTTTCTAAAATGCTCTTTTTTACAAAGCAGAACAGCACGAAATAGGAGGTGGACATCAAAATTATACTAAGAAGTGTATTAAAAACAACAACACATTTTACCAGCTTGAAAGATCGATGATAAAATGCATAAAAATTTCACCATGATAGCCTTGTATTGGGTGTTATGACCTCAACCTTGACAAGTACTAGCAAAAACACTTGCTAACAAACAAAAAAATACCAGATGTGATCAGTTTCAAAAGATTTGTATTCACGTGAGTCAAATATTGACACATGATGAAAAATGAAACAAAGAACGCGGAATGCAATTCTACAATTAAGTTATTCACTGACCCAGGGTGTATTTTAGCGCATGTGAACACGTAAGTATTTTTACTCATCTATTCAGTCTAGGTGCAAATTAACTTTTACATATGAGTATATAATTTACTCCTGATGTATTTTCAGTCATGTTAACGCGTAGCAAGATTTACTCAAGAAAAAATATTGAAAAATATAGCATCAACGATTTCATTTTTAAAAAAATGCATTTTTATATTAAAAAGAAGAGTGACCATGTGTTGTATTATTTAAGTCATATTATTATTTTAAATAGCATTCAAAAGGGAAATGACAATGTTCTTCTTGTATATGGGAGGAACACAGAGTTAAAGAGCAGGTAGAAAGCCTAAGGAAACATTTTCAAAAACTTTGAAATTAAAGACTTTAAACTGATTTACATATAGTTTGAGAGTGCATGTGAGCTCATCGCAAAATTTGTATTTTCACACCAAGAGTATAATTTGCATCCATCTAAAATTTACACCTCGAAGTAAATGAGCGCGTGTGAACGGGGTTTAAGATCATCTAAACAAAACACCAACATGTCTGTTGAAACTTTTGCTGCAAATGACAGTAATAAAGGCATATTCGAAGAAATGGAGCATTGAAGATTGGGTTATCATATCAATTTACTAGAAATATTACGATTGTATGTTTGACTCTTCATAACTTACCTAATTTTAACAACCGCACAACTATGAAGAAGCATGTTCAATACAACTGTTTAGCAATGAGTCATTCAAAACGTAGCAGATGTTTGAAAAAAAAAAATCAATATATAAATATAGTTGAGCGGTTGTTAAATTTAGGTAAGTTATGAAGAATTAAACATACAATCACAATATTTCTAACAAATTGATATGATAACCCAATTCTTTAGAGGCATTTAACTATTGTTATCGTCGCCCGTGTGGCGCGATGGTAAGAGCGTTTGGTCTAGAGTCGTGGTGGAAGGAGTTGTTCCTTACGTCGTGGGTTCGAATCCCATTGTGGGACGTGGAGACGGGTCCTTCGGATGAGACCGTATAAACCGAGGTCCCGTGTCGCAGTAGGTGCTGACACGAAAAAGATCCCTCACTGCTGAATGACCCTCAGTGCCGAGCATAGGTCAAAATTTGCAGCTCTCCACTGTCAAGTGGTGACGTCTTCATATGAGTGAAAAATTCTCGAAAGGGACGTTAAACAACAAACAAACAACGATTGATATCTCAGCGACAATGAGTACTCAGTAATCAAATCTCAGACCCTTTATTTGATCAATGTTCATATCCTGGATGTGAAATGATATAACAATGGAGCAGCTGCTAATCAAATTCTTTAATGATTCACCTGCAAAAATTCCGTTCTTTTCTGTTAAAATTTGTTAATGGGAAGATATTTCCGCGGTCAAAAAAGGTGTATTTTTAAAAAATGGGGATAAAATCTGTCTTCCAAAGATATATATACATGTAGTTAATTCATGCAGTCTGAGTCTGTTTGAAATGCAGTTAGTTAAAGGCTGTGACACCTATGGTCAAAACAACTTCTTCTACTCTGTGATAGTGTCAAGTATAAGAACGGACACTAACCCTTAATTGTTTAAAAAAAAAACTGGATTGGATAAAATAAAAAAGAAAGTCTTCATTTTACGGACAATTAGTTTTTACGATGTGTTGTTCTCTAACATTGACGCTTTCTAATCAGACTTTGTACAAAGCTCCAACCATCTAATTAACTCGAGAATGTGCAAGATACACAATGTTAATGTAAACAGTGGACATTGCCATATCCTATGAGGAGATGGGAGACGGAGAATCAGAAAGGGCCGGACTATATCAATATTAATAATAATGATAATAATAAAAATAATGAATTCTTTTATTTAGACAGGATAGCACAATTAGTAACAAATTTTAGTTTATATTGAGGTCCTGTATAAAAGATATTCACAGACAGACAAATAAGAGAATAGAAAATAGATCAGTATATAAAATATATACATGACGTTATGTAAATGATATTAATGAAATCTAAATTTTACCTAGCTGCAATAATGTAGCCCTCTCCGAGTTTTTTTAATCTGATATTTTCGGGAGAGGGCTAGAATTCCACTGCATCTCCTAATGGTGCAAATATATTTTTTAGATACGGCCGACTGCAGGCAAAATAAATTGTTTTTACATTCAACTTACTTCCAAATACGGAAATTTTATTCACTGTCAACAAGATAACCCTTTTTACGCGAAAACCATGTAAGATAAATCTGCGTGTTTACCGATCGTTCTCCTCAGCAGACATGACAGTTCTCGCGTGATGTACTGAGACTTGCGCTTTAAAATTTAGAATCACTTGATAAAGTAAATGTCGATGTTGATAATTTTTTGTGTTGTATGGTATCACTAACCATCGATGAATAAAAGCATTCCATGTGATATTTTTTTTTATAAACATCGATATTTATGCTTAAAATAAGGGACATCCTAAAAGATCCGCTCCCTAGATTCCGATTTCTCATCGGTTGTCCCAAAATAAAATCGATCAAGGTCAGTAAATATGGCGGATAAATTCAAGTTGTGATGTTGACATACACGAAAAATAACCGATATGTGGATTGTTCTGCATATTTTTGGATAAATTCATGTCTTGCATAACTACATTTTTTGAGTTCAGGTAAGAAACGTTAATAGAATAGCCAATTACTGAAAATTTGAGCTGAAATCAGTGCGGGAGTGAATCACTCCCGCACTTGCACCATTGCGGAGATCCTAAGGAGTTGTAGCACTCTCTCCAAAAAATTGGAGAGAGCTACATTATTGCAGCTAAATCCCCCAAAAAATCATAACTGATTATCATTAACCACAGCATTGAATTCAAATGGAAAATTATATGGAGCATGAAGAAGAGCTTATCTTTTTCAGAAGGAGTTTTACATCTAAATATGATATTAAAAAAATAATTTCTGCGAGTAATAAGCCCATCACATTTGTAAGCTCAACAATTGAATTGATGCGCCCATCAATTGAATCGATGAAAGCAATAATTGAATTAATGTGCGCATCAAATCAATTATTGGTCTATATTGATCTTCAAGTATAGCAATGAAAAAAACTGCGATTACGTATTTAAGTTTTTTCTTGATTTGGGGCTCCACATGACTATTTTAACTATGATTGATTCGAATACTCGATTCCTGCAGATTGAACACTAAATATCTTCATCTCTTTTCTTTTCCTAAACTGCCAAAAAGTACTCGGCATTACTGAAGTTTTGGGGCGACAGAGGATTCGGACAGAGGAGTCGGATTTGGAGAATTTGGGGGAAAATTTCAAAACTCGTTTCTTATGTAGAATTAAATGATTATTAACTGTATCATATCATGAGATCAATTTTTGCATTTTCTATAATGCAAAAAGGCAATAAAGTATAAATTTATATAAAGACTAAGAAATATTCCAGAAAATGTATAGTAAAAGAATCACTGCCATGATATACCAGTAGATAAAATAATCCAGTCTGTATCATACTTATATACTTCAAATTATACACGTTTTAAATCATATTTCGCTAGAAGAATTTGAACTGCTGAGAGTCGACACTATTAAAAGTCTTGGGACTTAGACAGTTATGAATTTTAACGTATGCCTATTGACTGTCCGTCATTAACTGGCCCATTTACTTCTTTTGTTTCTTTTTTTTCTTTTGGAAGGTTTCTTTTCATTTTCCTTTGATTTACTAAGAGTTGTTGTTGAAAGGCCTTGCTTTTCATCCTGTTGCAATACCAGTACATGCTGTCTCACGGGAATGTATCTCTCGAAGGATGAGCCCAGAGTATGCAAAAAGCCTCTCTTTTATCACTGTGTGGGCTCTTGCTTATAGATTATTCTCTCAGATTTCTAGCCATTCGTTCAATCTTTTGAAATTATCTTTGAAAAAAATAAAGAGATAAAAAATATATAATAAAATAATAAAACATTTTCTTTCAATTTTAGTAAAAAAAAAAAAAAGCAAAATATATATATATATATGAGTCTCTGAGCATGACCGGAAGTGGACATAGTGGTCAAGTGTTCGGACAGGTACAAAAATTATTGAAATTGTGGTTTTGCAGGGTGTTCCAGGAGTTCCGTGAGTTAAATATAACCTAGCATTAAGACTTGGTTTTCCATTGAAACTATTGATATTACTCGTTAAATATTTATGAACTTTGAGAATCTTCAATTGAGGTTCGCCTTTGTTTTTCACGGTTCGCTGCACCAATGGTATGTGTATGAGACCAGTCCCTGTGTGGTTTATTTATAAACATTGTGAACTGTAACCAGCTGACTGTGTTCTGTTTACATGGATAACGAGTCGAACACTAAGCCTGATAAGTCTGATAACAAACGTAGACGATCAGATATGAGTTCATTAGGCACGGATACAGAACTGTCCCCCAAACGGTTGAATGATCAGAAATCAAGTCCTATAGAACTTGCAAATAGTGAAATACCAGGGGGGTCTAAACATAAAGCCAATGGGGGTAAGAGTGAAGAACTAGTGCATTCACCAGCAAGAGCGTCAAATAACCAGCAGAATGGGCAAGTTATGCCCCAGTATACTCCTACACTTACACTTGCTCCTGCCCAACAGCGTCAGGGTATGCCACAATATCCTTCCTATCCCTCTTCACCCCCTGGCTTTCCCATAGGTGCATTTCCTGCATCTCCGCCCATAGATTATCAGATAATGAGTACAGCGCCACCATGGGCACAGGTATTAGTGAGACAAGTCAGTGACATTAAGATGAGAATGCAGAAACTCGATCAAATCGAACACGCAGTATTTGATACAAGAAATGCTCTAAAACATATTGATAAATCTGTACTTGATCTTACAGCCAGAGTCAATGTATTAGAAAATAAATCCAAAAAGGTTGAAGACTGTTATTCCTCTCAAAAATCCCTTGAGAAATCAATGACCAAAATAAAAAATAATGCTTCAGACCAAACAGAGAAAATTAACATTTTACAAAATGAATTTGAGAAATTAAAAGCAGAGAACAATAAACTAGTATGCGAAAATGCCAAAATGCAAGATGAAATTTTGAATATTAAATGCAATGCAATGAAGGATAATCTACTTTTCTTCAACATCGAGGAAACCGAACCCGAAAACTGTCGAGTTCTCATTCAAAATTTTTGCAAAAACAATCTGGGTTTTGGAGAGGCTGGAAATATACAGCTTGAAAGCGTCCATCGGGTTGGGAAACCCAGTGAAGCAAGACCCCGTCCAATTCTTGTGAAATTCAAGAACTTCCATGATAGAGAGACCGTACGCAAATCCAGTTACAAACTAAAGGATACCGTTTACAGCATAGGGGAGCAACTGCCACGGGAGTATCGCGGCGAAGGAATAGTTATTCTAGTTAAGGACACACTTGATCAATATGTAAAAATAAATGAAATTTTGTATGACACCATTGTTTGGATAAAAATAGATAAAGTCCTTTTTTTGGAAAACAAAGATATGTATATTGGAGCAGTTTATATACCACCTATAGATTCAAAATTCCATGATATTTACAATTGTGATTTGTTTAAGACGCTTAACGAATGTATTACAAAATATACAGAAATGGGCAATATTTTAATTACTGGCGATTTCAATGCAAGAACCGGTTCACTATTAGATTATATTGAAAGCGATACCCTATACTCCGAAATTAACGATCATATTTCAGAAGTGATGAGTTATATACCCGACATTGAACTTAGTCCAAGATCAACAATGGATAATAAAATAAACACATTTGGTAGAAGGCTTATAAGCTTATGTAAATCATCAAATATCCGCATAGTTAACGGACGATATCTGTCCGATCCTAATGGAAACTACACCTATTGTGGTCCAAATGGGCGATCTGTCGTTGATCTAGTTTTAACAAATTCATTCAACCATATAGCGAATTTCAAGGTCTGTAACTTAACTGAATTCTCAGATCATACACCAATCGACTTTTCAGTTCCATGTACCTTCGGGGATCACAAACATACAAACCATTCTAGTATTTCGAACCGGTCAACTGCCCAAAATTCCATTAAAGTTAAATGGCAAGAACAATCCCAAATTCAAATGAGAAGAGATCTTATAATCAATTTAGACGCTTTATATTCTTGTGTTGATGATGATATTGATATCAATCAAATGGTAAATAACTTTAGCGAAAACTTAAGCAGTGTTTTAGGGAAGTATTGTATACAGAACAGCAAACACACGCGTCCAAAAGAAAGAAATACAGAGGATAAACCATGGTTCAATCACAAATGTAAAGTCTTATACAACCAATATTTATCTGCTTTAGAAGAATATAATAAATTTCATAGTAAAATAAATTATAATAGACTTACTAAAACAAAAAGTGAATACAAAAAACTTCAGAAGAAACTAAAAAATCAATACAAGAGACAACAAGGTGATATGGTGCAGCAGTTGAAGAAAAACAACCCTAAAGAATTCTTTAAACATTTTAGCAAACGAAATACATCAACCTCAAAAGTTACACTTTCAGAATTTTTTGAGCACTTTCGTAACCTTGCTAATGATTCACCATCTACCTATATTTCGATTGCTAATTATATGGATACTGATATTTTAAATAGCCCTGTATTCGAGCTCTTAGACACTGAAATTACTCCAAAGGAAATTGAAACCTGCATACGCAGATTGAAAACGAACAAAAGCGCGGGAAACGATTATTTGATCAATGAATATTTTTCCGAGTTTAGTGACATAATTCTCCCTATTCTACTGACCCTTTTCAACAAAATTTTCAATTCCGGTATATTTCCTACATCGTGGTCTAAAGCAATTATTATTCCAATTTATAAAAAAGGAAAAACTGACGATCCCGGAAACTACAGAGGTATCAGCATCACAAGTAGTCTAGGAAAACTTTTTACATCAATTCTTAACGAAAGAATAACGAAATGGAACAATTCAGAAAATATTATCACTGATGCGCAATTTGGATTTCAGACTGGCCGATCAACTACTGATGCAATATTCGCGCTTCAAAGTTTAATATCACAAAAGTTGAATAACAAACAACGTTTATATTGCTGTTTTATTGACTATAAAAAGGCATTTGATACAATTAACAGAGAAAAATTATGGTATAAGTTGATTAAATTGGGGATTACCGGAAAATTCCTTCGAATCATCCGATCGCTTTATGTCGACGTGCGCGCATGTGTCAAGAATGCTGGAGAGATATCCGTAGAATTTCCAGTAAACACCGGGTTGCTCCAGGGGGAAGTGTTATCACCAATACTATTCAATATGTATGTTAACGACTTGGAAAATCACTTCATAAACGACAAATGCCCATCCGTAGAATTAAGGGAGCTAAATCTTTTTGTTTTAATGTTCGCAGATGACACCGTAATATTCGCTAACTCACCCGAAGAATTACAGTATATGCTTGACGCGTTACACGGATATGTTACCTCGTGGAATTTGACTGTTAACACTGAAAAAACCAAAATTTTAGTATTCAGAAAAGGAGGATGCGTAAATTTTTCATGGAAATTGAAAGACTGCATTTATCCTTTTGTAAAATTACCCTCGGTGTTAGGCGCAATGTATGCAATTATATGATTTATAGAGAATTGGGACGATATCCACTTATTGTACAAAGGAAATTGAAAATTATGAAATTCTGGTGTAAATTATTAAAAACAGAAAACTGCATTTTAAAATCTTCTTATGAATACCTGCGATATGATGCAGAGAATGGGTCGGGAACAAGTATAAACTGGGCGCGTGATGTAAAACTGGAACTATTTAGATTGGGTCTGGGAGAATTTTGGATAAAACAGCAAGCAATAAACTTTGCTCATTTTATGCACGTGTATAAAAATAGAATCCTAGATATATACCTCCAAGAGTGCACTGCATTTATGGATAATTCGTCAAAATGCTTTCTATATAAACATATTGTCCAATCTGACTTCTGTAAAATGCAATCCTATTTAACAAAACCTTTTCAGAGTAATTTAAAAAAACATATTTCCCGCATTAGACTTTCGTCTCACTATCTTAACATAGAATGCGGAAGGTATCAAGGCAAAAGTAGAGAGGATAGATTATGCGATGTTTGTAATACACGTGAAATAGAAGACGAATTCCATTTCATTCTTCAATGCCCTAGATATCTAAATTTAAGAAAAAAATATATAAATGAATATTATTACAAATCGCCAAGTACTTTTAAATTAATCCAATTGTTGGGTACCAACCGCATATCTACTTTAGTTGGTTTAGGGAAATATATTCATTATGCTCTAATATTACGTAACGAAGATCAATCAGGTTAACCTAATTTCTATCTATGTAAGGTTTATATTTTCAGATGTCTGTACATTAAAACATCATTGCTATATATTGTATTATAACTTTGAATTATGTATTGTGCTGCTTATTGTATTGTACTTAATTTGTTCAATATATATTATTGTATATTATAAATGAGTGGAACTGTGGGACTGAGGAACACTTGACCAGGGGTTTCACCCCCCAATTTAAGCTCACTGAGAGTCTTAAACTTTGTAATATATGTTATTATATGTTATTTTTGTAAACTGATGGGCTGTATTGCCCAAAGTTATATCCTGAATAAACTAATTTTATATATATATATATATATAGATATATATATATATATATATATATATATATATATATATATATATATATATATATATATATATATATATATATATATATATACCTTTTCTCCTCTGTCTTTGTATTCCCCATACACACAAAATAATGATTATTATGACGAATAATGTCCCAAGTATGATTAGAAATACAGAGGTCCCATTAAGACATTCACAACTGTTGTCTTTGTCTGGCTTACTAGCATTTGTAGGTGGATTCAAACAATCCGATGTGTTACAGAATCTAAAACTTAAAGATATTTTTAATATACAATGACAAAATAGATCTCCTCTCTCTCTCTCTCTTTCTCTCTCTCTTTATATATATATATATATATATATATATATATATATATATATATATATATATATATATATATATATATATATATATATATATATATATATATATTAGGGATGGCAGTCGAATACAGAATTGCTAATCAATTAACGCAAGACGTTCCGACCGATTAACCGGTTAATCGTATTAAACTACCCATTTTCTTGAAGTTTTTCAAGTAGCTCTATTCCTAAGCACAAGATGATTTAAATAAAGATGTTAGAAGTTAAAAACATTCTATTTGTCTTTATTCTTGATCAGAAAAACTACATGCATACATTTTTTATTTCAATAGACAAGAAAAAATTCAGAAAACCATGAAACATGTCTGAGAAATCGTGGATGATTTTCCAAGCGGATGTCAAGTTCATTCTTCATTGTCACCATAATCAAAACTAAGTCTAAAATATATTACTTAATTTACAATGTTTGTTTTATAATTTAATTTGATAGATAACTGCAAAAGATACACATACCAATTCACAGTGCTGTTTTAACAGTAATTTACACATCACAGACTGACCAATTACCCCGCAATTTTAATCGGGAGAGCCATAGTTACATGTACCTCCAAATCAGCTTAAATAAATATGTGAAACGCTAAATTATCAACGTTTAAGGACGACGGACCTAATTCGAAATTTCGCGCCACTGCGCAGAAAACCGCGCATATGTCTTTAATCAGATTGACGTAACTATGTATCGCAAAAGATAAAAAAAAATATACATTTTTAATTCTTTCGAAGAGTTTTAAACGTTTCCTCTCAATTCCAGAATATTGTAAACATTTCGATTTATATTCATTTGTTGATTCTGTAAATAAATTATTTTTTACGACATTTACCGAAAGCGCATATCAACAATAGCCTGGTCCCCTGGCTCATCCTTGCCATGGCAGTGACGCGGAGTACACGAAGCAAAACAGGGACAGGGAACCAGGCTAGGTGTACAAAAACACATACGTTACTTACGTATGATGTTGATAAAAAAAAAACGACGAGAGAACGGTTTATACTACGGCCAAAATGTACGATCCTATCCCATTCTTGGTTCTATGCCTATGAGCGGACTCTGAACGGTAACCGTGGCTTGAGACGATGATCATGAAGTTGAAGTTGATGTTTAAAGATTTTTTAGACAGTAAATAATTATAATGTCCAACTACAAAACCACAAGAGCATTTTCTAAGTTATAATAATAGTAAAAAAAAAGTATTTTTACTTGACACAAAATTTTTTAAATTTTTTTTTTTTGGGGGGGGGGGGGGTCATTGAATGAATGGTTGTAAAGGACTATTTATATCTTCACTTTTGAATGTGATCATGTGACCACAGAATCTTCTAGATTACTTAAGCTTAAGTATAAAATACTTCAAAGTTCTTGCACTTAAGAACAGCTGAAATGTTGTATTCTTGTTTACTTTTTTTCTGTAATTTATTGTTGTACAATTGAGTTTGGTAATGTGTCAGATGGTCTTCATTTGGATCAATGTGAAGAATGACTGAAACACAAGAGATGCATTATTTTCAAAATATTTAGGAATTTGTAAGACTGAGTATGCTTGATTACGAGTAAATGTGTGTTATGAAATGTTTTGTGAATTTATTAATATTGTTTTTTGAATTCTGAATAAAAAAAAAATAAATTGTCACATTACACTTACACTATTTCTTTTCTTTTATAGTGTAGAGATATTTGGTTGTTTTATTGTATAAAAGAACTATGCACGCTAACTCACAATTCCCGCCTACATTTTACACCCATCTAATTCAATATAAATGGTGTTTTGGCCATTAAAACTTGTTTAAATGCAAAGAAGAGTTCACTAGTAATTGATTGATAATTTTGAAACAGGGTCAATAAGTTAATTGCTTTTTTTTGCACCTCTTCATAAGGGGAGTGGAAAATTTTATTCATTGAAATCAGACTTTAAAACATCACCGGATTTTCAAATGTGCATGGAAATGGATAAATGACCCTTAAATCTTTCCGTGTGTTTAACCATAGATCTATGTAAAATTCATTCAACATATATGATTAATGGACTTCTGAGCTTGAATACTGTTCGTAATTTTCATATGTTTCATTGATAACGTACATCTTTTTATTTGTAACTTTATTTGAAATTGGTAATAAAATGACCACATTTGCTGATTTTTTGTCTGTAACCCCCCCCCCCCCCCCCCCCCCCCCCCCCCCGCTGAAACAACAAAAGCTTGGATACGAATTTATAAATTCATAATACCAGTAAAAGGGAATTTTTGTTCCATGAGAGGGGGCTGTTTTTTTTTTTTAAATATTTTTCGTTGATTTCTATAGTGAAAAACACAAGATTTACCAGAATTATAGAGTTGTAAAAAATTGTGCTTTAATCAATACATTTCAGTGTTTTTTTTCCTCTTTTTTTCTGAATAAGTCTTTTGTATCAA